>NC_091190.1:35975005-36275005 GCF_040958095.1 Procambarus clarkii
AGTGTTTGTCGGGTAGGCTGCTCCATTATTGAGACGTAAGTGACAAATACAAAACAAATGGAACACATTTGAAACAAAGAAAGATTGTCATAATGGAGCAGCCTACCCAACAAACACTGAACGAACCTTTTGCTATAATGAATATGAAAGACAAGGGCTGCTGGCTGGGTTAGTACTGCGTAGTGAGCAACCATTTGTAGCACACGTGCCTCTGGCTCTCAAACACCTGTCCCACACGGTGTTGAAAGACTGTGCTCAGTCGGTGAAATTCAGACCCTATTGTTTGAAGAACATAAGGGTCATAACATTGGTGAAGCTAGGCGCAATAAGGGCTTAACACAACGGTCGGATGCCAGTGATACAGCACCTATGAGCATGATACAGCGAGCGTATCCAGGTGTAGCTCTGAGCCCCACCCTTGCCATCTCGAATTTATATAGATGATACATAGATGAATCGTTTTCTGCGTTCAGTGATGATGCATCTGATACAAGTAGCATAGATGAACAGTGTTAGCAGCTTCCATGGTGGTGTTGTTCATTGATATTTTCAAGAATACCTGAATCTCTTCCTGACTGATGGACACTCTTTGAGGCTAGCTGAATCTCTTCCTGACTGATGGACACTCTTTGAGGCTAGCTGAATCTCTTCCTGTGTGGGACCTTACAAGGCGATCTTTTCAAGACTACCTTACAAATTGAGCTTTTCCTAAAATCGTTTCAATACTACCTTATGCTTTACAAGCTTGGCTACATACCACCTACAAGTACTAAAGCGAAGGGTGCACGCGAGTGCGTTATTTGCAAGCACACAAAACGATGAAACAGGAAACAAAAATCTATCTGTAGCTGGTGCAAGAACAAAGTCGCACTGTGTACCATGGACTACTTCGTTGACTATTACGCACCTCCAAAGTACTGAGTGTGTAATACAGTGTGTTACTGTGTAAATAGTATGTGAAACTGTACATATTGTAATTTTAGTGAATTTTTACCACATAATATTGTGACAATAAACATTTATTGTAGACACATTACTGACACATGTATCACAGTTCCATGGAAAATTATGAACATTCTACTGTATACATATTGTAAAGGTCACAAATATGCATCATATACGATAAAAGAAACAAATAAAACCGCATTGGAAATGCATAGAAAAAATATTTGAAAATATATTTGTGGCAACACGCGGTGCTTGAATGGCCCGCGCGACCGTGTCTGGGAGCTTCACACACACCGTGTCTGGGAGCTTCACACACGGGCGACCAGGCCCTGATGACGTCACAGTGCACCTTGTCCACGCCCTCACAGCCAAAGTAAGTGGAATTTGGTAATTATGTTTCCATAGACATGTTCAGGGACGGTAATTTATCATTTTGCAAAGAAAAATGATATTTTGGGGAACATTTGATGTCATGCACTCTGGGGGAATTTCACAATAATCACAGTGCATCACACTGGTTACATGGGGGGACACTCGTTTTGTATGACGTCCGTTTCACATGACGAACAAGAAACGGATTAAATTCGTTATGCGAGGTACCACTGTATATATATATGAGTATGGGTTCGAGTCACTTCTGGGATGTGAGTTTTCATTCGCATATAGTAGTCCTGGGGACCATTCAGGCTTGTTCGCATATATATATATATATATATATATATATATATATATATATATATATATATATATATATATGCGAACATATATATACATATATATATGTATATATATACATATATATGTATATATATATATATATACATATATATATATATATATATATATATATATATATATATATATGTCGTACCTAGTAGCCAGAACGCACTTCTCGGCCTACTATGCAAGGCCCGATTTGCCTAATAAGCCAAGTTTTCCTGAATTAATATATTTTCTCTAATTTTTTTCTTATGAAATGATAAAGCTACCCATTTCATTATGTTTGATGTCAATTTTTGTTATTGGAGTTAAAATTAACGTAGATATATGACCGAACCTAACCAACCCTACCTAACCTAGCCTAACTAACCTAAAAAGGTTAGGTTAGGTTAGGTAGTCGAAAAAGTTAGGTTAGGTAGGTTAGGTACTCAAAAAACAATTAATTCATGAAAACTTGGCTTATATATATATATATATATATATATATATATATATATATATATATATATATATATATATATATATATATATATATATATATATATATATTAGTATATTTTGGTAGCAGTCTTTCCTGTAGACATATATTATTAAATATGACCGAAAAAGTAAGATTAATAATTCTAACACGAATTTTCTCAATCTTTCGTACATTACGCTTCACTGTTGGAGGTAAATCAAAAATCACTTCTCCAAAATTCATTTTTATTTCTAGTCTGACGCGACACGGGCGCGTTTCGTAAAACTTATTACATTTTCAAAGACTTCACAAATACACAACTGATTAGAACTTGCGTTTCTCTGATTTTATATCTACATTTGAGTGAGGTGGGAAGGGTGATGTGGCATTAACACAAGACAGAACAATAGGGGATATTAATAGGGTATTAAAAGTATCAACACAAGACAGAACAGAAACAATGGGTATTGAATAGAAGTGTTTGTAGAAAGCCTATTGGTCCATATTTCTTGATGCTTCTATATTGGAGCGGAGTCTTGAGGTGGGTAGAATATAGTTGTGCAATAATTGGCTGTTGATTGCTGGTGTTGACTTCTTGATGTGTAGTGCCTCGCAAACGTCAAGCCGCCTGCTATCGCTGTATCTATCGATGATTTCTGTGTTGTTTACTAGGATTTCTCTGGCGATGGTTTGGTTATGGGAAGAGATTATATGTTCCTTAATGGAGCCCTGTTGCTTATGCATCGTTAAACGCCTAGAAAGAGATGTTGTTGTCTTGCCTATATACTGGGTTTTTTGGAGCTTACAGTCCCCAAGTGGGCATTTGAAGGCATAGACGACGTTAGTCTCTTTTAAAGCGTTCTGTTTTGTGTCTGGAGAGTTTCTCATGAGTAGGCTGGCCGTTTTTCTGGTTTTATAGTAAATCGTCAGTTGTATCCTCTGATTTTTGTCTGTAGGGATAACGTTTCTATTAACAATATCTTTCAGGACCCTTTCCTCCGTTTTATGAGCTGTGGAAAAGAAGTTCCTGTAAAATAGTCTAATAGGGGGTATAGGTGTTGTGTTAGTTGTCTCTTCGGAGGTTGCATGGCTTTTCACTTTCCTTCTTATGATGTCTTCGATAAAACCATTGGAGAAGCCGTTATTGACTAGGACCTGCCTTACTCTACAGAGTTCTACGTCGACTTGCTTCCATTCTGAGCTGTGGCTGAGAGCACGGTCGACGTATGCGTTAACAACACTCCTCTTGTACCTGTCAGGGCAGTCGCTGTTGGCATTTAGGCACATTCTTATGTTTGTTTCCTTAGTGTAGACTGCAGTGTGGAAACCTCCGCCCTTTTCCATGACTGTTACATCTAGAAAAGGCAGCTTCCCATCCTTTTCCGTCTCGTAAGTGAAACGCAGCACGGAACTCTGCTCAAATGCCTCCTTCAGCTCCTGCAGATGTCTGACATCAGGTACCTGTGTAAAAATGTCGTCAACATACCTGCAGTATATGGCCGGTTTCAAGTTCATGTCGACTAAGACTTTTTGCTCGATGGTACCCATGTAGAAGTTTGCAAACAGGACACCTAGGGGAGAACCCATGGCGACCCCATCTACTTGCTTATACATGTGCCCATCCGGGCTCAAGAAGGGTGCCTCTTTAGTACAAGCTTGGAGTAGTTTCCTCAGAATACTTTCTGGCATGTCAAGAGGAGTACAGGCTGGATCACGATACACTCTGTCGGCTATCATTCCGATTGTCTCGTCCACAGGTACGTTGGTAAACAGCGATTCTACGTCCAACGAGGCGCTTATCCCTGTGGCCCGTGCGCCCCGCAGTAAGTCCACAAATTCCTTTGGAGACTTCAGGCTGAAGGCGCAAGGAACATAAGGAGTCAGCAGGCCGTTGAGTCGCTTCGCCAGTCTGTACGTGGGTGTGGGTATCTGGCTAATGATTGGCCGAAGTGGGTTTCCAGGCTTGTGCGTCTTGACATTTCCATACGCATATCCAGGTTTATATTCCCCAATGATCTTTGGCAGGTGGAGTCCGGATTTCTTGGCGTTCACAGTTTCGATCAGTTTGTTGACCTTTGCTTTTAATAAATATTCTACCCACCTCAAGACTCCGCTCCAATATAGAAGCATCAAGAAATATGGACCAATAGGCTTTCTACAAACACTTCTATTCAATACCCATTGTTTCTGTTCTGTCTTGTGTTGATACTTTTAATACCCTATTAATATCCCCCTATTGTTCTGTCTTGTGTTAATGCCACATCACCCTTCCCACCTCACTCAAATGTAGATATAAAATCAGAGAAACGCAAGTTCTAATCAGTTGTGTATTTGTGAAGTCTTTGAAAATGTAATAAGTTTTACGAAACGCGCCCGTGACGCGTCAGACTAGAAATAAAAATGAATTTTGGAGAAGTGATTTTTGATTTACCTCCAACAGTGAAGCGTAATGTACGAAAGATTGAGAAAATTCGTGTTAGAATTATTAATCTTACTTTTTCGGTCATATTTAATAATATATGTCTACAGGAAAGACTGCTACCAAAATATACTAATGTTAAAGTGCACGACCCAGCAGCAAGGAATCAAGCCTTCACGATAAAATATCGCCAGGATCTGATTCGTGATCAGATATACAAGGCAGAGAATCAAATCAAAGACAACAAAACGCAACTACTTCATGCTACAAACGAGTGGAGAAATAGCAACATCGACCATAGTATCCGTACCCGCATTGAACAACACCTCGACATCCTCACAGACCAACATCACCTCAGCACTGAAACAAGGATTATCAAGAAACTAACAACATTATATGGAGGACCTATGGCAATTCCACGACCAAGAGATGGCTTCCTGATCCTTGCAGGAATTAACCTCACTGAGGACCAAGTCACTCTCCTAAATCTGGGCATAAACTGTCATGTTATGTCCAGACCGAGTGAAATGGCCCGGAAAGTAGGGTTGGAAATTCTGTTGGACGACATATTCGACCTCGAGACACAAAAGAAGGTCACTACCAAAGATACCTTACAAGCAGAACTTATTGCAGAAGGAGGAAAGAATCGAGGCAACTACAGAAGCACCATACTGTCCCCAGAGCTTAAAGCGGCAGCCAAAAGCCTTCGTGAGAACAAGGAGATAGTTGTCAGGAGAGGTGACAAGTCGCCAATATATGTCATTCTTAAAAAAGACGAATATCTGGCGAAAATGAACATCATACTCTCTGACCAAACTAAGTTCCAAAGGGTAACGAAGGACACTACAGCCGAATTAAAAGCAAAGGTCAACAAACTGATCGAAACTGTGAACGCCAAGAAATCCGGACTCCACCTGCCAAAGATCATTGGGGAATATAAACCTGGATATGCGTATGGAAATGTCAAGACGCACAAGCCTGGAAACCCACTTCGGCCAATCATTAGCCAGATACCCACACCCACGTACAGACTGGCGAAGCGACTCAACGGCCTGCTGACTCCTTATGTTCCTTGCGCCTTCAGCCTGAAGTCTCCAAAGGAATTTGTGGACTTACTGCGGGGCGCACGGGCCACAGGGATAAGAGCCTCATTGGACGTAGAATCGCTGTTTACCAACGTACCTGTGGACGAGACAATCGGAATGATAGCCGACAGAGTGTATCGTGATCCAGCCTCTTGACATGCCAGAAAGTATTCTGAGGAAACTACTCCAAGCTTGTACTAAAGAGGCACCCTTCTTGAGCCCGGATGGGCACATGTATAAGCAAGTAGATGGGGTCGCCATGGGTTCTCCCCTAGGTGTCCTGTTTGCAAACTTCTACATGGGTACCATCGAGCAAAAAGTCTTAGTCGACATGAACTTGAAACCGGCCATATACTGCAGGTATGTTGACGACATTTTTACACAGGTACCTGATGTCAGACATCTGCAGGAGCTGAAGGAGGCATTTGAGCAGAGTTCCGTGCTGCGTTTCACTTACGAGACGGAAAAGGATGGGAAGCTGCCTTTTCTAGATGTAACAGTCATGGAAAAGGGCGGAGGTTTCCACACTGCAGTCTACACTAAGGAAACAAACATAGGAATGTGCCTAAATGCCAACAGCGACTGCCCTGACAGGTACAAGAGGAGTGTTGTTAACGCATACGTCGACCGTGCTCTCAGCCACAGCTCAGAATGGAAGCAAGTCGACGTAGAACTCTGTAGGGTAAGGCAGGTCCTAGTCAATAACGGCTTCTCCAATGGTTTCATCGAAGACATCATAAGAAGGAAAGTGAAAAGCCATGCAACTTCCGAAGAGACAACTAACACAACACCTATACCCCCTATTAGACTATTTTACAGGAACTTCTTTTCCACAGCTCATAAAACGGAGGAAAGGGTCCTGAAAGATATTGTTAATAGAAACGTTATCCCTACAGACAAAAATCAGAGGATACAACTGACGATTTACTATAAAACCAGAAAAACGGCCAGCCTACTCATGAGAAACTCTCCAGACACAAAACAGAACGCTTTAAAAGAGACTAACGTCGTCTATGCCTTCAAATGCCCACTTGGGGACTGTAAGCTCCAAAAAACCCAGTATATAGGCAAGACAACAACATCTCTTTCTAGGCGTTTAACGATGCATAAGCAACAGGGCTCCATTAAGGAACATATAATCTCTTCCCATAACCAAACCATCGCCAGAGAAATCCTAGTAAACAACACAGAAATCATCGATAGATACAGCGATAGCAGGCGGCTTGACGTTTGCGAGGCACTACACATCAAGAAGTCAACACCAGCAATCAACAGCCAATTACTGCACAACTATATTCTTCCCACCTCAAGACTCCGCTCCAATATAGAAGCATCAAGAAATATGGACCAATAGGCTTTCTACAAACACTTCTATTCAATACCCATTGTTTCTGTTCTGTCTTGTGTTGATACTTTTAATACCCTATTAATATCCCCTATTGTTCTGTCTTGTGTTAATGCCACATCACCCTTCCCACCTCACTCAAATGTAGATATAAAATCAGAGAAACGCAAGTTCTAATCAGTTGTGTATTTGTGAAGTCTTTGAAAATGTAATAAGTTTTACGAAACGCGCCCGTGTCGCGTCAGACTAGAAATAAAAATGAATTTTGGAGAAGTGATTTTTGATTTACCTCCAACAGTGAAGCGTAATGTACGAAAGATTGAGAAAATTCGTGTTAGAATTATTAATCTTACTTTTTCGGTCATATTTAATAATATATATATATATATATATATATATATATATATATATATATATATATATATACATATATATATATATATATATATATATATATATATATATATATATATATATATATATATATATATAGTGCACTTGACAGAATGTGAAGTGACTTAATATCTAAAATATTCAATGATTTAGATTTAAGAAAGGGGGGGAGGGCAGAATGCTGTCTGTGACTTCAGTTTGTTATTGTTCTAATTGATGATTTGTCTTGAGTAATTAGAGATCATAGATAATTTAGGGAGAACCCCAGGCAATGATACCAAAATTGTGATAAGGACAGACGAGAGGCCAATAAAGCTTAACCGAGGTAGAGGGTGATGTACATAATATCTGATTTAGAAAAGAATGTCAAGTGATTTAAAAAAAAAATTTAGCTATAATTTGTATGTGACACTGGAAATTCAGTTTTTTTATCAATGAGAACATCATGGAATTTACCATCTACTTTATTACCAATCTGGATATTGCCAATTCTTAGGATTGGAGAAAATGAGGGTTGTGTAAACAGTAAATAAAACTGGCTTGAGGTATTGAGAGGCATTCGGAATGGCATTAATGTAGATGAGAAAGAGTACGCAAGTAATTATCAAAAGAGGGCACCAAGCCCGGAAGGCTCAGAAGCACCATCAACTGTGTGGGATATAAAAAAAATGGTAAATATCACTAAGGATGCCAATTCGAGAACAAAAGTGCATAAGGCAAACTATATCAAAGGTATCTGATTCCTCAAGGATTCTATCGAGGAACAAGTGACCACGAGGGACAGTCAGGACATTCAACAAGGATATGCACGACCATAAGAGGGACAATGCAGTTTGGAAAATAAAGAGCAGGGCGGCGCTCCATTAAGTGCCTATGAATTAAACATTTATGGCTAATACGTAATCTCATCAGAGCCATTTTATCAGCAAGGCACCAGAGCTGAGGCATAACCCATTATGGTGCAGAGCATCAAGACAGCAAAGAGTAGGAGAGCCAGATGAGTAAGCAAGACAACCATACTTGAGTTTAGACAGCACGAAGGTGGAGCGTGCTCGTATCAGCTCCCCCAGGAAGTATAACTTACCTTAAGTAAGTTAAGGACCTTAGAGCATCCAACTCAGAGGTTAGAGATATGGGGAGATCATAACAAAAGAGTTTCAAAGATTAACTCCATAAGTTTAGCAAAATCTTTGCACAAAAGGGGATTACCATAAAGCGACAAAGGGGGGATGAAGAACGACCTACTTCCAAGTAAAAGTCATCGCAAAAGTTTTAGTTGTAGAGAACTTGATGCCATGATTGGTGTCCCAGGATGACACGGCATCAATCGCAAGTTGAAGTCGCCGTTGAAGGAAAGGCAAGTCATCACCTTGACAGCAATGGGTAAGATTGTCAACATAGAGAGGTGATGAGATTCCAGAGGGAAGGGAGTAAAGAAGACCACTGAGGGCAACCAGGAAAATTAGTAAGTGCTCAGAACACTACTGTGAGGTACACCTTCATATTGCCGTAAAGAGGCAGAATGGTACAAACCATCACTAAAGGAACGATTAGAGCGGAAGCTTCATAGGAAGAGGAAGAGATTACCACGAATGGAGTTGGGACAAAATATGGTATCTCCAGGTGGTGTCATATGCCTTTTCCAGGTCAAAAAAAGGACAGCAACAACAGAGGTCTTTGCAGCAAAAGCAGTACATATATAGACAATGTTCACCAAGACATCAGTCATGACACTTGCAAAAGCCAAATTGAGAAGGTAAGTGGTGGCGATAGTGTTCTACGAACAACATCATAAGGACATTGAACATACGTTCAAAGAATTTGCAGATGCAACTCGTGAGGGCAATGGGGCAGATGTCCTTAGCAGCTATCCCTAGAGACCCTGGTTTCTGAATAGGAAAAACCACCACCTGAAGCCAGTTCTCAGGGACAAATGATGACTGCCAGATAAGGTTAAACAGATTCAGTATATACTCAAACCATGCATTGAGAGAGGTGACATTCATTAGGAGATGTTTCGCTTTCTGAGCCCGCTGCCATAGAACCGCAGAGTCAGGGCAAACTGGTGTTCGGAGAGAGAGATCATTATAGAGAAGCTGGAGATGCATGCGAAAATCTATAGGACAAGATTCATGAAGGTGCTTACGAATAAGGAAAGATGAAGAAAGACTAGAACTGGAGTGTTACGGCCCTCTCGGGTCGCAACCGGGTTCTTTCTCTGATGTTAGAGGTAGGGTATCCGGCCCCAAGCTAGTAGTGGCTTTCAAGGGATGTGATCCGTAACGCAAGTAAATTAAAGGGGAAGGGAAATAAAGGTAAAAAACTTAATAATATAATTAACACCGTCACCATAAATAATATAAAGATTATCACAAGGGGGGAGGAATAAACACTATAATGTACAACTTGTCTTCTTCCGAAGACTCTGGACGTTCACGGTGCTCACGATGCTAAGCTCTTGGTGCTCTTGTGGCCTCACTATGAATCCTTCGATCCTCTTGAGTCTACCCTGGCCACAGGCCAGCCAAATCACAGTTCCACTGGGGGCACCGTCGTGGAGGCCATCAACCACAAGTCCAGCCGGTAGCTGGCAGGTTCCAATCAGCGACAATGGTTAGGCCACTCCACGATCGATACTAAGGTCGCGAACCCTAGTCAGGAGCCTCGTGTGATCCCACAGATCACTCTCCTTGCCACAACACCCCAGTGGTTAAGCGTCTCCACCAGTCAGTCCCGGGTACTACAATCCCTCAACTGCCTCGTCACAGGCAGGGTAACACCACAGTGTTCATCCGGGGGGCGACTCACAGCTGCTGCAGCAAACACTTGGAGACAAGACGACTGCCTAGGGTAGACTGATCCACTGTCCGATTCAGCAGTCCCAGGTCGACTCTGTAATCAGACACGTCATCAGTAACAGGGACTCACTAGGACACCTTACTTACAGGTTTAGACACAAACGCCCGACGTATCCACTCCATAGATGGCGTTGCTGTCTAAGCTCCACCTCACCAGAGGTCAGCAGCGGCTGTGTTATGAGCTGATTAAGACGGGAAACTAGCCCTTGTGGCTGGTATTTCCTGTCCTCACTTGATGGCGCCGTCCTTTTGGAGGGGGTTTCGGGAGCTGACCCACAGATGGCGCGGTCGTCACTGCTCCGTGCTCGGACGTTGGGCTCGGGTCCGTAACACCTCCCCACCAAAAGGAATTTGGTTTGGGGTTCTATAAAGAGAAACACAAACCAAATTAGTATGGGGACACAACTCCAAATGGACTCACGTACACTAAGAACTGGAATGGCGAGGATGTCCTGTCCACAGAACTGTACTAATGGGGAACTCTGGCACAAAGGAAACTTGCAGATGAAAGGTAATGACCTGCCTGATGTGATTTTCCACACCCTCACCGAGATGTTAAGCAGGAACATAATCTCACGTGTCTCGAGTAAGGATTGGTCCGGCGGTCCTTCAGGGAGACGGGAATCTGGAATACAGGGGCCTGATCATATAGAGTGACAGCGACAGTGGGCAAGTCAGTACTTACAGCATACGCCTCTACTAGGCCCACACCTAGTTCCAACAGGGCTGCTTGTATACCGCAGATGGTGTCTGCTCTGCCACCGTCAGGTCGACCAACGTTCCGCATAACGCTGAATCCAGGCTCAGCAATCATGCAGGGGGTGTCAACCTGTCGGAAATAGTCACTCATAATATCATCTCTCGTACCTTCTGTATCTACCATCACCTTCCAGGTCCCTTCTTTGGCTGCAACACTCGCAGTGCAACTTTCCAATCCCTGGGACCTCTTCTCGAAGTTCATAGGAGCCATCATCTGTCGGGTCGTCCACTGGTTCTTACTGAGAACACACACGAGAATAAAACAAAATACCGCTAAGAGACATGGGGCCAACTGAGGGATAAGCTTCCGGAGCTTGTAATGTCCATAACCGGCTATATCCGTTAGCCTGGTTTGGACCGAAGAGGGCACTAGAACTTTCGTACACGTCTCACATACCTCCGACGTCTGGGGAATCTCTGGCCGGTTCGATGAACGCTGTACCTTGCCATTCCGCAAGTACACATCTGCCTTCGCTCCAGACTCTGGGGTATCCGTGGGTGCTTGCACACGAGACCTCTCTTCTTGCTCAGTCGCTTCTGCTACCTTAACCGCATGTTCCTCGTCGGGAGAAGAATCAGGAGACTCTGCTAGGATGCTGTCAATCTGTAGGTGAGAGGACAAATTAAATATATTATCTATTTCCAGGTCTGTCTGTACCTGGACATTACCACTGCCTGTTGTTACCTCAGACCTTGCTGTTCCGGCTGACTCGTCCGCAATCTTGGGATGATTGGTGCTCCAATCTGTCACCAAGTCGTTGGCTAGTATCACGTCAATCCCAACTATAGGGAGGGTATCGACTACTGCCAACGCACATGTGCCGCTGAAGTAAGGCGAGTCGAGATGTACCGGCACTAAGGGGGCGATATACTGCGTCCTAGGAAACCCAACCAGGACAACCTTTGGTCTCCCATTCACACTCACTCCCTCGGGTAACGAGTTTCTCATGATCAGGGACTGGGCTGCTCCACTATCTCTGAGCACTACAACTGATCTACCAGTGTGATCACTCGTTACGTACCCGCTTGAAGTGTGAGGGGCGAACAAACTTGGTCCTTCCTGCGTAGTCGTAGACTGGCTTCCTGCTGGTGGTGTCACACAGCTCATCAACATCACCTCCCTACGAGCGCCGTTACCTCTTCTGCATCGGCACATAGCAGCTACATGCCCTTTCTGCCCACAAGTCCAGCACACCACATTCCTCCTCGGACTCCGGTGTTTCGGACTGTTAGGACTAGTCCTTCGAGGGCTACTTGGGGGCGTCTTCTCAGTGCTTCGTGGGACGGGTCTCTCCTCTTCCTGATGAGGTTTGTCAAACCGGCGGGGGTAATTCCTCGGGACGTACTTAGCAGAAGGCCTATGCGTTAGGATGTATTCCTCAGCCATGGTGGCTGCCGCACTCAAGGTCTCCACTTGCTGCTCTTCTAAGTACGTCTTTAGGTCTCCAGACAGACAGTCCTTGAAGTCCTCTAACAGTATGAGCTGCTCGAGGTCTTCTTTGGTCTCCACCTTCCGAGAGGCACACCATTCCTGGAAAAGTCGCTCCTTGATTGTGGCGAATTCGGTGAAAGTGTGCTCTGAGGTCTTCTTCAGGTTCCTAAACTTTTGCCTGTACGCCTCAGGAACCAATTGGTACGCCATGAGCACGACCTTCTTCACCTTGTCGTAATCGCCAGAGTCATCAAGGGACAACGTGGAGTAGGCGATTTGGGCCTTCCCAGTCAGGACGGACTGTATCATGATGGCCCAATTCTCCTTTGGCCACTCCAAAGAGGCTGCGACTTTCTCGAAGGCCGCGAAGAACTTCGAAACTTCCTTCTCGTTGAACTTCGGGACCATTTTGATGTTCCTTACTGGATCGAAACCACTCGTTTCCATTCTTTGTCTTCCACCACTTAATCGCAATACTTCTAGCTCATGTTGTCTTTCTTTTTCTTTTTCGTCTCTCGCGCGCTCTTCTCTTTCTCTCTCGCTCTTCTTTCCTTTCTTGTCTTTTTTTTCCTTTTCTTCTAATTCTAAACACCTTATCTCCATTTCTTTTTCTTGTTTCTCTCTTTCCATTTCTAATTTCTTCCATTCTATCTCACGATTTATCTCTAAGGCACGCATTTTGACTGTAAGTAAACTTACATTTAGCTCACCTGCATCACTGTCAATGTCACTGCCTTTATCTTTCTTTTCAGTGGAAGCTACTTCTTCACTTTCTTTTGTACCTAGTGCCTCATCTTCCTGTTTTTCTTCGGCCTTCAAATGCCGGTGAACCTTGGACAAGATCTCCACACGGGAATCACTGGCACGTATCTTGATCTCCAGGTAGGCACTCACTAGTACGAGTTCCTGTTTGCCCAGATATTTCAATCTGGCAAGACAGTCCTCCCTGTTCAGAAAAGCCTGAACATCGTCCAGATCGTCGATGGTCGCTTTTTCTGCCATTGTCACAGATGGAACACTTAGCACTTAACACACCGCTTCACTTTAGCACTTAACGCACCGAGCACTGTTCTACGTCAATATTGCACTTTATCGCACCAAACACTGCACTTGCCAATATTGCACGTAATTACACCGAGCACCACGCTACACAATATAGCACTTAATCACAGCGAGCTCCTCGCTCTACAATACTGCACTGAATCACACCGAGCACCGCACTACACAATATTGCACTTAATCACAGCGAGCACCGCACTGCACAATATTGCACTTAGTCACTCGGAGCACCGCACAGGACGTATAACGTCCTAATAGTCACACACAGGGGGAATTATTTACAGGGATTACGCCACTTCACCACCCCTGTCAAACATACTTGACAAGGGGTCGGATCCCGCTGGGGATGCCAATTATGTTACGGCCCACTCGGGTCGCAACCGGGTTCTTTCTCTGATGTTGTTAGAGGTAGGGTATCCGGCCCCAAGCTAGTAGTGGCTTTCAAGGGATGTGATCCGTAACGCAAGTAAATTAAAGGGGAAGGGAAATAAAGGTAAAAAACTTAATAATATAATTAACACCGTCACCATAAATAATATAAAGATTATCACAAGGGGGGAGGAATAAACACTATAATGTACAACTTGTCTTCTTCCGAAGACTCTGGACGTTCACGGTGCTCACGATGCTAAGCTCTTGGTGCTCTTGTGGCCTCACTATGAATCCTTCGATCCTCTTGAGTCTACCCTGGCCACAGGCCAGCCAAATCACAGTTCCACTGGGGGCACCGTCGTGGAGGCCATCAACCACAAGTCCAGCCGGTAGCTGGCAGGTTCCAATCAGCGACGCTGGTTAGGCCACTCCACGATCGATACTAAGGTCGCGAACCCTAGTCAGGAGCCTCGTGTGATCCCACAGATCACTCTCCTTGCCACAACACCCCAGTGGTTAAGCGTCTCCACCAGTCAGTCCCGGGTACTACAATCCCTCAACTGCCTCGTCACAGGCAGGGTAACACCACAGTGTTCATCCGGGGGGCGACTCACAGCTGCTGCAGCAAACACTTGGAGACAAGACGACTGCCTAGGGTAGACTGATCCACTGTCCGATTCAGCAGTCCCAGGTCGACTCTGTAATCAGACACGTCATCAGTAACAGGGACTCACTAGGACACCTTACAGGTTTAGACACAAACGCCCGACGTATCCACTCCATAGATGGCGTTGCTGTCTAAGCTCCACCTCACCAGAGGTCAGCAGCGGCTGTGTTATGAGCTGATTAAGACGGGAAACTAGCCCTTGTGGCTGGTATTTCCTGTCCTCACTTGATGGCGCCGTCCTTTTGGAGGGGGTTTCGGGAGCTGACCCACAGATGGCGCGGTCGTCACTGCTCCGTGCTCGGACGTTGGGCTCGGGTCCGTAACATGGAGCCACCAGTCGAAAAAGGGGAACACAGTTCGGTGGCGACTGACACAGGATCCGCCACAATAGAATCATGGAAGTGAAGGACTGGTGAGACATCTGGAACAAACTTACCCGCAATCTTACAGGTTTTCTTCCAGATCTGGGGCAGACGAATATCAGACGTAATGGTGGAGACAAAAGATTTCCAACTCTCAAGTTTAACCGTACGGACCGCAGTCACCTTATAAAACAAAAGAAAACAGCCGTCTGTCTGCATCTGTCTTTCTTCCAGGCTGCACTCTTACAGAGGACAGTCGAAACACCCAGCATTCCACCTGGGAACGCACTTCCGCATGCCCCTGGAGGTAGAGCAAGGAATAGAGTGGAGGGCAGCGTCTAATATGGTGTGATGAAAAAGGAGTAGGGCTCGACGGTGAGGCAGATAGGAGAGGTCAGAAAGAGTAGCATGTAGAGTGAATAGATTCCAGTCAGCCTTGGCAAACTGCCACCTAGGGAAGGAGAGAGAAGGGTGAAAAGAGAAAAAGGCGACAAGGATGGGGAAATGGTCACTGTTATAGAGGTCACGAAGAACCCACCACGTGAAATCTAAATAAAGAGAAGACGAAAAAGAGGAAGGTGGTGATGAAGAAGAGGAACTACAGGAGGGGTAAAAGTCAAAGCATGACAAGTGGCGAGAGGAAGGATGTTGCAAGGACCGCGCAAGATATCAAAGACAGTAGCGATCACGGCGATCCTGGAAAGATAGGAAGGCAGTATCAACATATAAGTTGAGGGTGGGAGTCGAACGAAAGGCACCAGAGCTGAGGCGCAACCCAGTATGGTGCAAAGCATCAAGACGACGAAGAGTAGAAGGAGACGAGTAAGCAGGGCAACCATAATCGAGTTTAGACAGGACGAGAGACGAATGTAAAGAGAGGAGTGTGCGGCTATCAACTCCCCAAGAAGTATCGGACAAAACCTTAAGGATGGTAAGGGTCTTGGAGCATTCAACTCGGAGGTAAGAGATATGAGGCGACCAAGACAAACGAGTGTCAAAGATTAACCCCAAAAGCTTAGTGGACTCCCTGAACACAAGGGGATGACCATAAAGCAAAAGAGGGACAAAGAATGACATGCTTCTGAGTAAAAGTCATAGCACAAGTCTTAGACATAGAGAACTTGAAGCCATGATCAGTGGCCCAAGATGACATGGCATCAATCGCAAGTTGAAGCCACCGTTGAAGGAGAGGCGAATCATCATCCCGACAGCAAAGGGTAAGATCGTCGACATAGAGAGCGAAGAAAACGCCAAAAGGGAGGAAAAAAAGACCATTGAGGGCAACTAGAAAAAGAGTAGTGCTCAGAACACTACATTGGGGTACACCCTCATATTGTCTAAAAGGGGCAGAGAGAGTGGCACTAAGCCTAACTCGAAAGAAACAAGAGATAAAGCTTTGGAGAAAGAGAGGGAGATTACCACGAAGGCAAGATGAATGAAGTTGTGACAGAATATGATATCTCCAGGTGGTGCCGTAGGCCTTTTCCAGGTCAAAGAAGACGGCAACAACAGAGGTCTTCGCAGCAAAAGCAGTACAAATATAGACCTCTAAGTTTGCCAGGACATCTGTTGTGCTGCGGCACTTGCGAAAACCAAATTAAGAAGGGGAGAGGTGGTGAGTATTCTAAAAACCACATCAGACAAACATTAACCATACGTTAAAAAGAGTTTGCAGACAACTCATGAGGGCAATAGGGTGGAAGTCCTTAGGGAATGTCCTGAGAGACCCTGGAAACATAACAGGAAGGACGGGTAGGACAACAGCATTGAGCCAGTCCTCAGGTACTGAAGATGACTCTCAGACCCGATTATACAGACTCAGTAAATACCGAGACATGCATAGAGGGAGATGGTGAAGCATCTCATAATGAATGCCATCGGAACCTACTGCCATAGAACCACAGAGGAACCGGGCAGACTTAAGTTCAAAGAGAGAGAAGGGATCGTTATAAGGAAGGCTGAGATGAGTGCAGAAATGTAAAGGACGAGATTCAAGAACAGGCTTATGAAGAAGGAAAGATTGAGGAAGATGAGAACCAGAGCTAACAGACGAAAAGTGGGAACCCAGTTTGGTCGCAACGTGCAATGGGTCCACCACAAGAGTATCACGGAGGTGGAGGACCGGCAAGACATCAGAAGCAAACTTACCCACTATCTTGCGGATACCCCTCCAGATCTGCGGCAGAGTATTTTCGGACGTAATGGTGGAAACATAAGACCTCCAACACTCACGTTTACCTGTACAGATGGTCCTACGGACCACTGAACTTGCCTTCCGAAACAAAAGACAAGAATCAGCCATCTGACGGCGGCAGTGTCTCTTCCAGGCTGCACGCTTATAGCAGACAGCCCAAGCACAGTCCACATTCCACCAGGGAACGCACTTCTGTGTTTCCTGAGAGGTAGAGCGAGGAATAGAGTGGAGGGCAGCATTGAAGACAGTGTCATGAAAAAGGAGGAGGGCACGAGGGAGAAGCAAAATGGAGAGGTCGGAGAGAGTAGCACAGAGGGTAAATTGATGCCAGTCAGCCTCGGCAAACTGCCCCCTAGGGAAGGAGAGGGGAGGGTGAAAAGAAAAAAGGTAACAAGGATGGGGAAATGGTCACTGCCATGGAAGTCATCAAGAACCCGAAATGTGAAATTCAAGTAAAGAGACGACGAGCAAAGAAAAAAATCAAGACAGGAAAGGGTGCAGTTCAAGAGTCCAAATGAGTGGGCTCATCAGAATTCAGAAGAGACAGGGAAGAAGAGAGGATGAACGGTTCGAGAAGGCGACCCCGGGTGTTCGTCAGAACATCACCCCAGAGGGTATGTCGACAACTGAAATCACCCAGCAGGAGCACAGACTCTGGCAAGGAGTCCACTAGGTGTTTAAGATCGGGAAGAGAAAGCGGCACATTTGGGGGGAGATAAATGGAATAAACTGTGTACCATTTACACACAAAGACACGGGCAACAGAACATTGGAGGTGATGGAAAAAGTAAGGGGATGAGGGGAACATCAGAACGAATCAAAAGCAGAAAAGTTATTGGCCCCAGCAAAATCTGAAGGGGGGAGGGGTCAGGGGGAGAGAAAGGAATAATCACGGAAGCGACCAGGATGAGCACCAAGCATCGGCTCCTGGAGATGGACACAAAGGAGTGAAAACTGTGAAATCAAAAGTTGGAATTCATGGAAATTGGCGTAATATCCATAAATATTCCATTGAAGAATAGACATCGACAAAAAGAGAAAGGACAAGAACAGAGAACAATGAAGAAACAAAGGTTAAAAAGGAACACAGCATGTCAAAGAAGTGCAGGATCAGGATCAGGGCCAGCGAAGTCAGGGATAGTGGGCATGGGTAAACTGAGTAAAGATGGAGGGAAGGGAGTGGGAGGACAGACCACAGGCAGATAAACAGGTTCCAGAGGAGGAGGCAACCGAGAGGGACTGTCAAGGACAGCAGGAGGGGCAGAAACCGGGGAGCACACCTCAGCAAGGGCAGGAACTGAGAGCGTAGCGGGGGCCAAAGAAACCTCCAAAGCAGGAACAGGGGGGTTCGACCACCGAAATGGGAGAGGTGGAGCGATAGAGTCAGAGGTAGGGGGGCGAGGATGAAGGTGAAGCTTTCTTACCAGCCGGGGAGGAGGAAGGAGATAAGCCAGGCTTTTGCTTCTGATTCAGAGAGACAGGTGTTCCAGCAACAACGTACTGGGCAACAGACTCAAACGTCTCAACAGAAGAACGAGAGCAAACAACACGATGATCGCTAGGAGAAGGATGGACATCAGCCCACACAGAGAGGCAGCATGGAGAGCTAAGAGACGGAGGAGAAGGATGGGAAGGAGGATCAAAGGGGGTTGAGAAAGAAGACACAGGAGACATGACAGACTGGGTAGAACGAAGGGGAATCCCAGACAGAGAACCAGGAGGGGGGACCCTTCGGGTCAGAATGTAAAGGAACAGGGGAGCAGACGGTGGGCGTATCTGGGTCTAAGGCCTGGAAACTGTTGTGAGACTGAGGAAGGTGGGAAGGACGAGGAGAGGAAGAGTGCAACACGTGAGCGTAAGAAACCCCAGCGAAAGGGGAAGGAGGGGGATGGTGAACTTGGCGCCTCGCCTCAGGAAAAACCAAACGTTCCTAGTGCTTCAAGTTGAGGACAGCTGCCTCATGTTTGTAATGGATACACGCGCGAGAGAAGGTAGGGTGGGCATCACCATAATTGAGGCAGCGAGCCTGGGGAGAAGTGCACTCCGACTTAAAGTGACCTTCGTTCCCACACATAGGGCAGAGAGAGAGAGAGAATACTGGAGCATTTGAGGGCACCATGTTCGAACTTCCAGCACTTATTACAAAGCCGAGAAGAGGGTATGTACTCCTGAATGGAGCATCTGGCACCACCAAGAATAACAGAGGGCGGAAGTGTCCAACCATCAAAGGTAATTTTCACAAGCCAAAAGGACAAACGGCGACGGCCACGAGGGGGTCGTGAAAGTGTAAACCTGGAGAACAGAATGGCCTTGGGCCTCGAGGACATGTTTAATATCCTCGTGGTAGTCCTTGAGGTTCCTAATGCTGGTTGCAACATGGTGTGGGAGGAGAACAGTGCCAACACTGGCACTTAACTGAGCATTCTTGGAGACCCCAACAGGGGGGGTCACCTCACTGCAGGACAAAGTCGCCAAGTGGACAGCTGCATCCCGAGAAGAAGCAACAACATGCGTACTGAGATGGGTGGGGTTAAAAGTAACAGAGGCATCTACTGAACCAACAAGGTGCCTATGGAGGGAGAAATTGTCAGCAGTAGAATCTAAATGATGGAGGTCAAAGTACTTAGTCCACGTAGCAAGATCAAACAAGGCATGGTACAAATTGGTATGGGAAGGAAGCATGCGAGAGCAGCCATGGCGGGGACGGTGGTGAGAACCCTCTAGAGAGAGAGAGATGGGGGTCATAGGGTGCAGTAGTCACAATGAGAGATGGAGTCGTACTAGGGGACGAGGTAGTCACGACAGGGGGCTTGGGGCTCGACCCAACCACAGAAGAGGAAGGGGAGCAGGGGAGTAGTCCAGTCTGGGCCCAATGTAGCGGGGGCTACAGAGCCCAGTCTTCCAGCACAGTCCGACTCAGGGGCCTGGTCACCCACCCCCCATGAGCCTGGGAAAGAGAAGTTGTTTCATCATCCATGCAGCAGTCTTTCTAAAAGTTTGGGGCCTGGATCCAAGGGATACCACCTAGCAGGGCAGCCAGGGAAACCGAGCGCGGGCCAGTGCAGGAAGGGTGCATCGTCCCCAGCGGTGCCCCTCCCCCCCATTTTTAACAAGGAGTCCTACTGCATAGTTCATTCTCCCACACTGGTGCAAAGACCCCACTCCCCCTATTGCCCCAGCCTGGACACCCAGCCATCCACTCAGGGCTACCCCTCCAGCGGGCGGTCCGTTGGCTCACAAAGCCCCTACCTGGTGCCTATCTGCATGTACAACACACAAAGAGGGGACAGGAGAGTGGGCAAAGGCAACCCTCACTAGTCCCAGGGTGGTGTACGTGAGCCCCTCACCACGACAAGGTGACACCACAGAGGGAAGAGGCGAGAAGAGCAGATGTACTCCTGAATAGAGCATCTGGCACCAAGAGTTACGGAAGACGGAAAGGACCTATCAAAAGTGATTTTCATTACACAAAGAGACTGGCCATGACTACCACGAGGGAGGGCGAGTAACATAGTAATATGGAGGATAGAATGGCCTTGGGCTTCTTGGATATGTTTATTATGGTAGTCTTTAAGTTCCTTATCACCAGTTGCTACATGGTATGGAAGAGTAACTGTGCCAATCCTGGCATTTATTTAACCAGGCATTTTTTGATATTCGAACCAGTGTCTCCCCAATGCAGGACAACGAGGCTAAGTGGACAGCTGCTTCCCGAGAAGGAGCTGCAACAACACGTGTACCAGTATGGGTGGGATTAAAAGTGACAAAGGTATCCACCAAATCAACTAAAGTAAGAGTAATTAGGTCAAGTGGAGGTGTAGGTCTGTATATTAAAGAGGAGCTGGAATGCACAGAGCTCCTGAACTTGACCAATGAGGTGGTAGAGGTACTTGGAATCATGGTAGAGAATATAGATCTAATTATTATTCTAATATATAAACCGCCAGATGCAACAGTTGAGGAATTCACTGAGCAGATCCACAAAATAGAAAATAGCCTTGATAACCTAGCAAACCCAGTACCAGATTTTATCTTCCTTGGAGACTTCAATCTACCCAGTTTACAATGGAGAATAGTAAACAATAATACTATATCTTCTTGAGTTATCTTGAGATGATTTCGGGGCTTTTTAGTGTCCCCGCGGCCCGGTCCTCGACCAGGCCTCCACCCCCAGGAAGCAGCCCGTGACAGCTGACTAACTCCCAGGTACCTATTTACTGCTAGGTAACAGGGGCATTCAGGGTGAAAGAAACTTTGCCCATTTGTTTCTGCCTTGTGCGGGAATCGAACCCGCGCCACAGAATTACGAGTCCTGCGCGCAATCCACCAGGCTACGAGGCCCTTTAGCATGAAATCAACATGGAAATAACGAATCACAGGTCAGAGAACTACCGAGATTCTTTGACAAATTCTCTCCCAGTCAGCAGATTCCAGAACCGACTAGGAATGAGAACACACTAGACCTCATATTCACCAACAATGATGATAGCTAATCAGAGACATTACTGTCTCGGACCACAAGCTCATTGAAGTGCAAACTAACATTAATAATGGTAGTAGGCCCAAGAGAAACAACAAGCGAGAAGGGCTATTCAATAAATTAAATTTTAATAATAAAAGGATAGACTCGGAGAAAATAAACAAGGAACTTACAACATTATATGGGAAAATGTTTAAGTAATAAAAATCCTACACAAGGTCCAACGTAGAAAGAGAACACAGACGACATTACAAAAGAAGAAAAAATTTAACAGAAATGCTGAAGCAGACACGACTTTCCATACAAAGAAGGAATAATTTAAACAGGGAGATTGAAGAAATTGAACAGAGACTGAAGCATTCATATCAGATTGAAGAAAGGCAACTAAAACAGAAAGCAATTCAAGAAATAAAGAAAAACCCAAAATATTTCTTCACATATGCTAAATCAAAAGCAAAAACCACTGCCAGTATTGGACCTATTCGTACTAGTGAAGGTTCATACACTGAGGATGACAAAGAAATTAGTGAAATCCTAAAAAAACAATATGAGGACATGTTTAGCACCCCGATACACAGCATGAAAGTGGAAGATCCTGGACACCTTCTTTATGTGTGATATACAAACCCCTGTAAATATAACTGATATCAACACGAGCGTGGCAGGTTTTGAAAGAGAGATTGACAATATGCCCATGCACTCAGCCTTGGGTTCAGACTCATGGAATTCAATATTTATAATGAAATTCAAAGTGCCAGTAGCACAGGCATTCAGTATAGTGTGGAGGAAGAGCTTGGACACTGGGGAGATACCAGATGCGCTTAAAGCAGCAGACATAGCCCCTCCACACAAGGGAGGTAGCAAAGCATTGGCAAAGAATTATAGACCAGTTGCACTAACGTCCCACATAATAAAAGTACTGTATTTGAGAGAGTGATCAGGAGTCAGGTCACTAGTTTCATGGAGACCAATGACCTCCAGAATCTAGGCCAACATGGATTTAGAGCAGGAAGATCATGCCTCTCACAGCTACTTGACCATTACGACAAAATCACTGAGGCATTAAAAGAAAAACAGAGTTCAGATGTAGCATACATGGATTTTGCAAAGACATTCGATAAATGTGACCATGAAGTGATAGCACACAAAATGAGGTCAATGGAAATAACTGTTAAAGTAGGACACTGGATACTCAGTTTTCTGTCGAACAGAACACAGAGAGTAACAGTTAACCATATAAAATCGAGTCCAAGCGCAGTTAAAAGCTGCAGTATCTCAAGGTACAGTCCTTGCACCACGGCTTTTCCTTATTCTCACATCAGATATAGACTCAAATACAAGGCACAGCTTCGTATCATCCTTTGCAGATGACACAAAAATCAGCATGAAAATTACCTCTGCTGAAGATATTGAAAAACTACAAGCAGATATTAATAAAGTTTTCGACTGGGCAACAGAAAATAACGTGATGTTTAACAGCGATAAATTCCAGGTACTCAGATACGGTAAAAGTGAGAACCTTAAACATAATACAGGGTACAAAACACAATCAAATTTGCCCATAGCAGGAAAGAAACATGTAAAGGATTTGGGAATAATGATGTCTCATGACCTAAATTTTAGGGAGCATAACCAAGCAAATATTGAGGCAGACAGGAAAATGATAGGATGGATTACGAGAACTTTCAAATCCAGGGATCCCCTCACAATGGTTGTACTCTTCAAATCACTTGTGCTGTCCCATCTTGAGTACTGCTCAGTACTCACTTCCCCATTTAGAGCAGGAGAGATTGCTGAAATAGAGGGAGTACAGAAAACATTTACGGGATACATAAACGAGATAAAGCATCTAAATTATTGGGATCGCCTCAAAGCTCTCCGAATGTACTCGCTAGAAAGACGATGGGAGAAATATCAAATAATATACAAGTGGGAAAATACTGGAGGGCCATGTCCCAAATCTGCACTGTAAAATAACAACATACTGGAGTGAACAATATGGTAGAAAATGCAGAGTACTGTACAACCAGTGAAGAGCAGGGGTGCCATAGGCACAATTAGAGAGAACTATATGAACATCATAGGTCCATGGTTGTTCAACATCCTCCCAGCGAGCATAAGAAATATTGCCGGAACAACCGTGGACATATTCAAGAGGAAACTAGATAGTTTCCTCCAACGAGTGCTGGACCAACCTGGCTGCGGTGGGTATGTGGGCCTGCGGGCTGCTGCAAGCAACAGCCTAGTGGACCAAACTCTCACAAGTTAAGCCTGGCCTTGGGCCGGGCTAGGGGAGTAGAACTCCCAGAACCCCATCAACTAGGTGTTTATGGATGAATAAATCATCAGGACGAGTAGAATTAACATGACCGAGATTAAAATACTCAGTCCATGTAGCAGGACCAAACAAAGCTTGGAAGGTATTAGAACCGGAAGGAATCGTGTGAGTGTGACTGCGGAGAGGACAACACCGAGCACCCCCAGTAAGAGGGGGGGATAAAAGGCGCAGTTGTTACAATGAGAGATGAAGCCACTCCATGTGATGAGGTGGTCATCACTGGGGGCTTGGGGCTCAACCCTGCCAAAGAGGTAGAAGGGGAGCAGTGAGGGGTAGTCGGGACCTGGTAGACCAAGCTCTCACAAGTCAAGCCTGGCCTCGGGGATTAGAAAGACTCCCAAAACACCATCAAGTGGGTATCAAGCAGGAAAAGTCTGGAGCTGCTTGGTCTGGGACCAAAGTAGCTGGGGGTTACAGAGCCCGGCTTTCCATCACAGTCCGACTCGGGGCCCTGGTCTCCCACCCCACATCTGAGAAGTTAAAAATAAGGGTCAGATATCAGCATGTAAATGAACAGGTAAACATATCATCAACAAACAAGCCCCCATACCCACCATGGCGGCACAATTATAGGATAGGACACCTGATAAGACGTGGGCCCCCCCAGGGGTGCATCGTAGATATATGCCCTGCAATCACCACTTTAAGAACCATCAGTCCGTCAAGGTTGGGCTCAGCAATGAAGGAAAAGAGTGACAATAAAAGTGTCCCTTTGCTCAACAGTTTCGGGTACCACAGTTTTACGGGCGAAAGACTGTGCCTCATCTAACATCCAGTGTCAAAACAGAAGACGACATCTAAAAGAATGATCAAGAATAGCAAAAAGTTGCTGGGAAATAGCAATTAAAAAGGAGAATTGGGAAGGAAAATTAAACTTAGTAGGAAAAAGCATTCACCACAATTAGTGAAGAAGGCAGCAGGAGCATAAGGCTTCAAAAGGACAGAGGACACTGTCCCATGGAGCATCACACTCTAGCATCCGCCAACCAAGCCCCCTCACGATGGCAACGAGCTGGAAAGGGAGGGAGAGATGAAAAAGATGAGAGGGTGAAGAATACTGCTCGGTGAGACATCAGTGTTAATGGGTAGAGTGGGAAAATTGGAATCATTCACAGACATATACTGGAGCCTGTCACTGAGGTAAGATTGTAGGTACTGGAGGGAGTGACCTCTTACTCTGTAATGTTGCAATTTAAGAAAGTTAATGTGTTTACAGTGTCAAAACGTCTTATGTAGGTCAACAAATAAATGAATAAGGTACTCATTTTTTCCAAGAGCTGCATAAATTAATCATACTAACTGGGCATGATTGGTCCTTTTTTGGTCCTGAAGCCATTATGGCAAGAACTAAGTATAAATAGGAGTAAGGCTGCATGTAAATTAACTCTTTAAAATATTTTAGACAAAATCGGCAGAATTGATTTTGGTCTATAATTGTTGACTTCAGTGAGATTGCTGCTTTTATAGACTAAGGTTATTCTTGCTTTTTTCTCAAAATATCAGGAAAGGTTTAGAGTTCAAATAATTTGTTGTAGAGCAACAATGGCTGGAGCTAAAAATCTAGAGACTTTTTGTAAATTAGGGGTGGAATCTCAACATACAGTATCTATGCATGGGGTTCATTCATCCACTGCAAATTACCTCAAGCCCATCATCACCCAACGAAAATCTGCTATCAGAACAATAAAACTGTCTTCAAACAACACACAACCTCTCTGTTTAAATCCCTGAACATGCTACATATACACTCGCTCTACACATTCTCTTGTGCTATTTACAAGTACAAAACCTTGTTCCTAAATGCTAACCCTGATCTGAAACTCCCCATTGATAGACGTAATAGAACCCACAAGCACCACAACATAAATATCTCTTTGATATAATTTTTTTATATAAATTGACAGTCAGGATAATATAATTGCCAATCAGACTAATATAACTTTGAATCATGGTTTTTCACCCACAGGGTTATTGATCAATGGAACTGCCGACCCACCAAAGCCATAACTGCCAAAACTGTGCTGAATTTCAAAATATACCTGGAAAAAATCATGAAGGCAAACTGGGAGGGGGAAGGGAACCTTCAACAAGCCGACGACTTCCTGTTCTCATCGAGGCCACTCGGGTTAGTGGCCCTCAGGTAAATCGGGTAAAATATTATTCCCAGACAATTACAGCATAACTGATAAAGTTAGGCTAGAGTAATAAATTTCTGGTAAATTTAGAGTGATAAATTTTTAGAGTAATATAAATTTAAATTTCATATTAACTTGACTGACAGCTATAATGCCAATCAACCTTCAATATACTCTTCGGTGAAATATTTATAATCAAGAGTAGAACTCATAAATAGGCCTAAACAAAAAATAAAAAATGGACATCAGTTTGCATATGAATCTGATGAGAAAATTCCTGGATTAATATACATTTCCTTACCAATCAAATGATCTCACCTTAAGTATGTCTCAGATTGTCTTCTTCACCAACTCCAATGCTAAATAATATTACAACAAAAATGTCCATAACTTAGCTACAGAGTATATTACATTTTAAATGAACTTCCACAGGAAGCAAAAAAAGGAAGCACATTATTTACATATATATGAAGAAAAACATTTAAAGCTTTGTTTTACCTTTGCTAAATTAAATAGGTATTTCTATACAGTACTTATAAGCAATTTTGAGTTTTCCTAGTGACAGCTTCTCCAGTTCTTGCTTGGTCATCTAACTTTCATAAAAGAACAATATAATAAAATATCTTTTATATCTTTACCTTTCATTGTGAAGTGTATTTGTCAAACAAAATATAATTACCCCTGAAGAACATCCAACTGACATTGTGATAGCACACTGTTAGATTAAAGGTATGTTAATATACCATTATGTGCCTCATTATCCTTCAACATTCTCTTAATTATCTTCCACACTCAAAGTGTTTGGCTTATTATTTGCATGTATCATTTTGTGCCTCTTCATACTTCCAAGTTGACTAAATCTCTTTCCACACTCTGGACACTCGTGAGGTTTATCACCTGAATGCACTAACATGTGAGTCTTCATACTTCCACGCTGACTGAATCTCTTCCCACACTCTGGACACTCATGCAGTTTCTCACCTGAATGCACTAACATGTGCTGTATTATAGATCCACGTTCTCTAAATTTTTTACTACACTCGGCACATTGAAAAGGTCTCTCATTCGCATGCACCATCCTGTGAGTCTTCATACTTCCAAGATGCCTGAATCTTTTCCCACACTCCGGACATTTATTAGGTTTATCATCTGAATGCACTAACATATGAGTCTTCAAATGTCCACGCCGACTGAATCTCTTCTCACACTCTCGACACTTATGAGGTTTATCACCTAAATGCTCTAACATGTGAGTCTTCATATTTCCACGCCGACTGAATCTCTTCCCACACTCTGGACACTCGTGAGGTTTGTCACCTGAAT
This sequence comes from Procambarus clarkii, assembly GCF_040958095.1. Lineage (NCBI taxonomy): Eukaryota > Metazoa > Arthropoda > Malacostraca > Decapoda > Cambaridae > Procambarus > Procambarus clarkii. The sequence continues at coordinate 36,002,355 of NC_091190.1, forward strand.
GTACAAACATGTGAGTCTTCACATCTCCACGACGGGTGAATACCTTCGGACACTGTGGACACTGGTGAGGTTTGTCACCTGAATGTACTAACATGTGAGTCTTCACATCTTGAGGACGGGTGAATACCTTCGGACACTGTGGACTCTGGTGAGTCTTCATCTTCTTTATGACAGGTGCAGTTTGTGTGATGGTTTTCTCCCCCGGATGTTGGGAGAAGCGTCAAGGCTTGAGTGTTGTTTCTTAGAGTTAGACTTGATTTGAGCACTTCCGTGGTGTAGTGGTAAGACACTCGCCTGGCGTTCCGCGAGCGCTATGTCATGGGTTCGTATCCTGGCCGGGGAGGATTTACTGGGCGCAATTCCTTAACTGTAGCCTCTGTTTAACGCAACAGTAAAATGTGTACTTGGATGAAAAAACGATTCTTCGCGGCCGGGGATCGTATTCCAGGGACCATAGGATTAAGGACTTGCCCGAAACGCTACGCGTACTACTGGCTGTACAAGAATGTAACAATTCTTGTATATATCTCAAAAAAAAAAAAAAAAAACTTGGCGGTCAATGGTGGTGCTTCTTCTTTATGATAGGAGCAGTTTGTGTCAAGGTTTTCCCTTAATGCTCGTGCTGGACATCACCGGTAGAGGGTCGGTAGAAGACGCTGCTAAAAGAAGGTAGAAGTAGAAGACGCTGCTAAAGGTAGAAGACGGTAGAAGCTGTAGAAGCTTCTACTGCCGGTAGAATAGCTGCTAAAATGGCGGCGGTTGTTTACCCTCTCATCACCTAAGCGTTCCAATGTTTTTTGTCTGGTTCCACATATCATTTTTCCTACTTCTTATTTTTGTTCATAACTGGCCATTTGCAATTAACGCTTGTATTTATCCTAATGTTTTTCAATCAAAGAATGTACTTTGGAATTGTTTCTTTAAACATAATGCCACACAATTATACTTTTTGAAGGAAACAGCTCTCCCACAGGGATATCCGATACGGGGACTGGTCAAGTCGTCAAATCAAGTCTGAAATTTCGGATGGATACAAGACACTCCGTACATTGACAACATCGCACACTAATATTTTTACCACTTCGGACACCAGCTTTCGACGTTTCGCATATGTGTACGTGTTCCATATTAAAACGACAATATAATGCTATTAGCAATTAAAATCTTATACTTAACAGGCATATAGTTATTAAATGAAATTTAGTGATGTAATAGACATAATCCGGAGTTGGTAAGGACGCCGCCCGCCAGCGTAAACACAACACACCCGAATGCCCACAAACACGATACAACGCACAAAACACAACACTTCTGTCAGTTTTTGGATAAACTCCTTTTATGTTTATTATGTGAGAGTTATACTTGTATAAAATGATAACTATTATAGGTAAGCGCCTAATATTTAATATTAATCAATAAAAGCGAAGTCAGAAGCCACACGCCTGTCTGTACATGTCTTTTGTGTAAAAGTATTTTGGGCGCTCATGTACTTGTGCGCTAGCTGGCATTCACAACTGTTCTCGCCTACAAGCATTAGAATTAAACAAACGAATTTATTTATTCATTTATATACAAGAAGAGAAGGCTACCCTTGAGCCTATAATATTCATCTGATCACTGGTCTCCCATTTGGTCCTCATTGCTTTATCTTACTATTATTGAATGTCAATAACCGTATTATGCAATTTCAATTTCTTCTATTTCTTTCTTTATTATGCACCCCATACCCATCCCGTGGGCGGTGGTGTAAAGGATTACAGAGGCACATAATCGGTTCAGGAACTGAACCCTCTAGTTCGTTTAGCTAAGCAAATAACAATGTTTGACGCTAGTTACAAAATTATTAATGGTGTATACACATGTACTACACAAGAGGCTCACAACAGTCACTATAAAAGGCACTTTACATCTATAGTGAGTCACACAGTTACTAGTCTTGCTCCTCACCCACCCAACTGGGCGGCAGCTTTACAGTCATGTGCTCCATACCCACCCAACTGGGCGGCAGCTTTACAGTCATGTGCATGCATTACCTACAGTAAGCAAATTTTGGATACTTCGCTAAGATTTCGGGCAGCACATCATTATGAATGAAGTACTTACACATTTCATTATGCAACTTTAATAAAGTTGTCCTTCAGCATTTTGTGGTGTTCAGCTACCCTTATCTTTTGTATGTTCCTCACATTACCAGTATACACAAACATTGACATGTAGGGATATAGACTCTCAGGTAAGTTAGTAATTTAAATGCACAGTAGCAGTCCTAGGCGTTCAATCCCCGACCGCCGTCCAAGTGGTTTGGCACCATTCCTCCCCATCCCATCCCAAATCCTTATCCTGATCCCTTCCCAGTGTTAAATAGTTGTAATGAACAGGCACTATATAATATATATACATTATATATATATATATATATATATATATATATATATATATATATATATATATATATATATATATATATATATATATATATATATATATATATATATATATAATTATGCCAGTATAATCTAATAATATATACTGGTCTAATAAAATAATTAGACCAGTTAATACTCTCACTCGTTGTGTTAGCATATGTTAGCTTGATAAAACTAACTGTTCATTGTTGAGAAATGTGTTAACAAACAATATATCTGACTTTATCAAGACTGTAGCTTGCTTAGCAAAAGGAACTTTATTAAATTTGGGTTCAGTTTAATTACCTCTCAATGGATGAGTAATTGGGGCATAATAAAGGAACTAAGCTCATAAAATGAAAGATGGGAAAACAACATTAGAGAGATAAACTCGAGAGACGTTTTCATGTTAACCCGAAAATTATTTGAGGAGCAAGACGGACTGCGGGTCAGGCAATTGGTCTTCATGCTATCGTCATGGGGGATCAGCCATTACACGTGTTAATGACTCTTGTATAGTTGTGTAGTTAAGGACAACAGGGTAAAGGGGTAATGGGCATTGTGGTTGATTGTTCTACCTGGGAATCCTCCACTGTTTTATATCTTATGTATGTATATGTATGTACTCACCTAGTTGTGTTTGCAGGGGTTGAGCTCTGGCTCTTTGGTCCCGCCTCTCAACCGTCAATCAACTGATGTACAGATTCCTGAGCCTACTGGGCTCTGTCATATCTCATTTGAAACTGTGTATGGAGTCAGCCTCCACCACATTACTGCCTAATGCATTCCATTTATTAACTACTCTGACACTGAAAAGTTCTTTCTATAATCTCTCTGTGGCTCATTTGGGTACTCAGCTTCCACCTGTGTCCCCTTGTGCGTGTACCACATGTGTTAAATAAATGTATGTATGTATGTAGGTAAGGAGAGAGAGAGAGAGAGAGAGAGAGAGAGAGAGAGAGAGAGAGATGGAGACCGAGACAGAGAAATAGATATAGACAGAGTCAGGGAGAGAATGTTAGACACAGTGACGGATAGATAAGGATATGCAAAGTCAGTGAGAGAATGACAGAGATAGAGCGAGGAAAGAGACAGAGAGATAGGCTGACACAAAGAATGGCAGAAACGAGGAGAGGCAGAGACAGAGGGGGACAGGGACAGGGACAGGAGCAGAGGGACAGGGACAGACGGACAGGGCCAGAGGAGGGACGGGGGAACAGAGGGGGGGGGGGCAGTGGGACAGGGACAGAGAGGGGGACAGGGACAGAGACAGAGGGACAGAAACACAGAGACAGAGGGACAGGGTCAGAGAGGGGGACCGGGGGACAGAGGGAGGAGAGGGGGCAGGAGACCAAGAGAGAGGGGACAGAGGAGAGACAGGGGATAGAAAGAGTGGGCAGGGGGGACAGGGACAGACAGAGAAGGACAGGAACAGGGGGGCAGAAAGGGCGGACAGGGGGACAGGGGGCAGAGATAGGGACAGGGGAACAGAGACAGGGACAAGGGGACTGGAGGAAAGGGAGGGGGACAGATGAAGGACAGCGGACAGAAAGAGTGGGCAGGGGGACAGAGAGGTACAGGGGACAGAGAGAAGGACAGGGGGACAGAGATGGACAGGGGGACATAGAGGAACAGGGGGACAGAGTGACAGGGGGGGACAGAGTGACAGGGGGGACAGAGAGAGGAACAGGAGGACAGAGAGGAACAGGGGGACAGAGAGAGACAGGGGGACAGAGAGAGGGACAATGGGATAGAGAGGGACAGGGGGACAGAGAGATGGAAAGGGGGGACAGAGAGGGGGACAGGGGGAAAGGGATCGGGGACAGAGGACAGAAAATGTGGGCAAGGGGACAAAATGAGGGACAGGGGGACAAAGATGGACAGGGGGACAAAGATGGACAGGGCGACAAAGATGGACAGGGGGACAGGAGGAAAGGGGGGAGATGTATGAGGGGGGATTGTTTGCGAGAGATGGAGAAGGGGTATTTAGAACGGTAAGTTAGAGAGGGGGCAACTAAGGCGCATCATTGAAAAGCAAATGAGCATCATTGCAATAGCAGGAGCCACGCACATCTTCAGCCTGCGTTGTTGAGACATTGTCAATTAAGCGGTGTCCAATAACAGTATCTTCGGTATTTAAGCGATACCTTAAAAAATACTGGAAATATTGAAAGCTATTAATCCAGATATTAATCCCCTTGTGCAACGCACACAAGAGGCAACAGCTTCTAGCTCTGCAAGCGGCAATATAAAATAGAGAATAGGCGATTGTTTTCACTCATAGTGTAATAAACCCACGGACCCACCCACCCGCTGAAGCCGTAAATACCAAGACATTACTTACGTTTAAAATTTAGCCGGAATAATCCTCAGGTATGTGGAGGATGTGGGAGGCCTTTGATCAACCGCCGACTTCCTGCCCCGTCGACGGGGCCATCAGCCCTCAGCCAAATTCATGTGAAACATGTATGTGTGTGTATTAAATATTTTAATTTATTATTTCTAAGATTTAGCTGTTAGCTCTTGGACCCCGCCTTTCTAAGCGTCTGTTGTCTAATGTACCGACTCTCGCCCTCTTTTCCTCCATCATATCTAAACAACATATATTTTTATCTAACACACACACACATCCCCAAGATGCAGCCTTTAGCAGCTTCCTGACTTTCAGGTTCCTATTTACTGCAAGGTGAATAGAGGCATTAGTGTGTGTATGTTTGTGTCTGTGTGTGTGTGTGTGTGTACGTGTGTGTGTATGTGTGTGTGTGTGTATACTCACCTAGTTGTGGTTGTGGGGGTTGAGCTCTGGCTCTTTGATCCCGCCTCTCAACTGGCAATCAACTGATGTACAGATTCCCGAGCCTACTGGGCTCTATCATATCTGCATTTGAAACTGTGTATGGAGTCAGCCTCCACCACATCACCTTACCTTGAGGTGCTTCCGGGGCTTAGCGTCCCCGCGGCCCGGTCGTCGACCAGGCCTCCTGGTTGCCGGACTGATCAACCAGGCTGTTGGACGCGGCTGCTCGCAGCCTGACGTACGATCCTAATGCATTCCATCTATTAACTACTCTAACACTGAAAAAGTTCTTTCTAACATCCCAGTGGCTCATTTGGGTACTAAGTTTCCACCTGTGTCCCCTTGTTCGTCTACCACCCGTGTTAAACAGTTTATCTTTATGTACCCTATCAATTGCTCTGAGAATTTTGTAGGTAGTGATCATGTCTCCCCTTACTCTTCTGTCTTCCAGTGTCATGAGGTGCATTTCTCGCAGCCTGTCCTCGTAACTCATGCCTCTTAGTCCTGGGACTAGCCTATTGGCATACCACTAAACTTTTTCAAGCTTCGTCTTGTGCTTGACAAGGTGTGTGTGTGTGTGTGTGTGTGTGTACGTGTGTAACACACACGTACTTATGTGGTACGTGTGTACTACATAATTGTAAGGCGTTTGCTGAATTAGAAAAGTCGGCTAGCAGTTCACCCTTAACGACACAATTAACTCATTACATAAAAAAATACGTGGCTGTGCAACAGTGTGTGGGAATTGGGGAACAGGTGTGCATTTAGACGACTGGTGAGGACCAACAATGACGTAGAAGGATGGCACCAGCGTCTGAATCAAAGGGCAGTGAGGAACAACTTGGCTTTATATATTTTAATCCTCTTACTGTACCGTGAGGCGTCCCTGGTAACCTTGCAATACCAACTGGTTTCTGATCAAAAGCTAAAGTCTAGTCGCCGCAAGGGCAATAAAGAGAAACATGAACATTTGTGGAAGCTTTGGGACCGTTACGAGGAAAAACAGATAAGCACCTCACAGTTCCTTAAGGAATGTTCGCGTTTTATCCCAGGAAGTGCCTGAACTAGAATTAGAAAACAGCAGTCTGTTTACTGGTTGTTATTTAACATAAGTTAGTTGTAAATGATAATGTAAAAATAGCCACTGAGAACTGATGAGTTGGCCAAGACTTTTGCTCGTAAAGAGGGAATTGATTACCAACTTGGACTGCCTTTGAGCAGCCTGAGGGCAGCAATATCCCAGGAACATCAACTAAATTTCGGAGACTTGAGGCAAAGTTAAATTCACACCAGTTACTCCATCTATCATCATTCTATTATGCAAAAAGAACCGCACGTCTATAGGTCATCCAATAATGTTAGCAGACTTCTAGATGTTACCACTGCTAGGCTTAGGCTCGGCTACAAGTACCTCTGGGAGTTTGTAACATCTGCTGATGTAGATTTGACTAAATGTAAACTCTGTCAGCAGAACTATTCGCATACTTTGCGTCATTATATAATGGAATGTGAAAAAATCGCGGAATTTAGAGATAACACCATCAATAGTGTCCAAGAAATGTGTAAGTACTTCATTCATAATGATTGAATTGAAATTGAAATAAGTTTATTGAGGTAAAATACACACAAAGGGATGAGGTAGCTCAAGCTATTCTCACCCCATTCAGTACAACGTGTTAATATATACATAGACACACATCACAAACAATAAACATATTACCAAACATTCTGAGAGGTAAACATATACATTTTCTCCTTCACAAGTAGTATGGTATCAGACGTACACACAAATACTTTTATGACCTAGGTATACTGTATAGACAATTTGCAAGACACCTGCAGATAATTCAACAAAATATTACAATCTTGGTGCAAAATTCTTATATCTCTCAAGAATATCATCAACCTTTCCGTTGTGACACATCCAGGCTATTTGTTCAGGAACAGTCCTTATCTCAGTGTTTCTATATACATTAATCAACGGACAATCAAGAATATAATGGGCAAGGGTGTGAGACCTTAACATACCACATAGTTTACACTTCGTGTCATTACCATGAACATCTATCCCATATTCCCAGTAATATTTGTACCCAAGCCTGAGCCGCATGTACACAGAGTCACTCCAAGCATTTCTCCTTTTACCATAAGTGAAATGGGTGTTTTGACTCACATACATGTAGTGTTGCATGGTTTGACTTCTCTCATACATTATCTCTCTCCTCTCCACTCCCGCCTGTGCCTGAATATTTCTGATTTTGCTTCTTATTTGTCTCATTGTGAATTCACATTCAATGTCAACTTGTGGTTTTGATGTGGCACGTTTGGCCAAGTCATCCGCCACCTCGTTGAGCACTATTCCAACATGAGACGGAATCCACATGAATTTCACACTATAACCTTTCAGCTGTATCTCAGTTATTCTTCTCTTACAGTCCTCCACTATAGACATGAAGACTGGGTTTCGACTGTTTAAGGACTCCAGTGCTCCTCGGCTATCGACAAATACAAAAACATTTTTGTCGTCATGACGTACTTCCTCCAAACACGCCAGAATGGCCTGCAGTTCAGCTTGTGTGGATGATATATAATTACTAAGCCGGAGTTCAATTATCCTGTCCACAGTCCCAAACTCCGTATAATCCCTTATTAGGACACCACACCCTGCCCTGCCATCTTCCGCCACCGACCCGTCGCAATATACATGTAAACTGTTGCCTCTTGGTAACCGAGATATCATGCTTCCATACAAACACCGTAATTGTCCCGGTTCATGATGAATCTTTTTCACCTTGAGGGGTACAATTTCGACGTCTATTTTCTGTACTATCCAGGGAGCAGACATATTACACTGTCGAGAGGGTTTACAGCAGTCAAGTACGTCGTATTCCCTGAGGTCATGAGCTAATCCTCTCGTATAGCGTGTCTCCCTCAGTTTCCTGGAAGTGTGTACGTCACTCAAGCAGGTCTGAACGCTCTCAAACAGCTTATCCCCTCCTTTTCTCCGCATGAAACGAATAGATACTCTAGTGTTAATGTCACGGACTCTATCAAACACACTCTGTAAATTTAATTCCATTCTCATTATTTCAATCATTGCATTTCTTTGACATCCAAGAATAATCCTCATAGCCTCGTTCTGTATCAGCTCTATTTTTTTAATTCTGCCTTGGCCTGTGTAAGACAATACGGGTGCTGCGTAGTCTATCAGGGATCGAACAGTGCTTATGTATAACATCCGCAAGATAGGTACCCCAACACCTTTACCAGAAAAAGCCAGTGCTTTTAGAGGATGCAGACGGGCTTTACATAAGGTGCTGATATGATTTATTTCAGCATTTTTACTCTCACATGTGTATCCAACATACATGCCCAGATACTTGTACTTCTGTACACGGCTCAGTTCCACACCATTTAGAGTAAGTGTTATATTTCTTCGTTTCCTATACTCGTATTTGGTTTTATCTGCATTTATAACTAAGCCTAACTTGTGACAGGTTGTACCAAGTATGTTAAGAGCATCTTGAATTTTGTTCCCAGAAGTGCCTTGTATAAGAATGTCATCAGCATATATGATCGTCGTGACCCCTGGAGGATACATCTCTGATGCTAATCTGTTCATTAATACATTGAATAAGGTGGGACTTAATACTCCCCCTTGTGGGGTACCTAACTGAAACCTCCGTTCCTCAGACATGTATCCCTGGTAATACACCTGACCTTTTCTGCCTTGTAGATAATCCCTTATCCAGTGTAGCAATCTCCCTGTTATTCCCAGATTGGCTAATTCGTATAAGATTACTTCCCCATTGGCTTTATCAAACGCTCCTTGTAGATCAACAAAAACTCTACAATTGTCATCCACATTAGACAAGCACTTTAAGAGACAATCCGCAGTACTTTTGCCTTTGATAAAACCAAAGAGATTACTGGACATGTTATCACCTACAAGGTAGAGTAGCCTATTTAACAAAATCCTTTCCATCATTTTACAAAAGCAGGATATTAAGGAGACAGGTCTGTAGCCTCCGTTTGACTTAGGGATAGGAATGATGACAGCCTCTTTCCATTTTCTTGGTAACTTTCCCTCTCTATAACTCATATTAAACAAATCAAGTAAGGGATTAGGTTTCATACCGGCTAAATAATTAAGTATGTCATACGTTACTCCATCTTTTCCCGGAGCAGTGGAACTGCCACTTTTTATAGCATCCAGTAGCTCATCGTGGGTTATCTCAGTGCATGTTATAGATCTTGTATTTAAGGCACATAAAGTTACTCCATTTCTAATATTTTCCCATGACTCAATGGTGACTCTCGTGTCTGCAGGTAAGGACTCCATACCAGCAGCACTTGCCCATTTATCTACTAACTCATTAGCAACTTTCCCTGGATCTGAGTGAGCAATGAATTTGGTCTTACAACCCCTGACTTTATTTACTGCTCTCCATATGTCTTTAAGGTTCTTAGTATTACCAATGGACTGAGCAAATTCTTGCCAGTATCTGTCCCGCGCCTCCTTCCTCACCTGACTGCATTCCCTAGCCACTTCCAACATTGTATTTTTCTCTTCATCCCTCATTCCATTTTTTAACCATGCTTTATGCGCACTCCGTAGCATTCTCTCCCATCCCTTGACTTGCTGATCATTGGAATATTTAAATTTCTTAGGTCCGTGCGTCTTGCTTCCCCTGCCCCCGTTATTTTCCCTCTGTACTAATTTCTCTATGTTCTCGACCATATCCTCGTAAAAACTATCAACGCAGAGCGGCGTGTAATGTTGATACCAATCTCCCATATTTTGAATAAAGTAATTTTTCATATCTTTATTAATATTTAGCCTTTTCCTTTGAAAGTGGACTTGTTTTTTCCCCAGTGGTAATTCAACGTTCAAGGCAAAGTGGTCACTAAGTAGTTCCCGAACAACCCGAGCCTCCCCCATAATCCCCTGAGAGTTTAAAACGCAGGCATAGTCAAGCCGTCCTCCCCTGATGTGAGTTGGTTCATTGTTTCCCAAGAGACAGGTATCTGGATGATCTTGTAGAAACTGTAACCACTTGACCCCATTAGTATTAATACTACCTACTGTCCCAAGGCTTGTGTGCCGAGCATTAAGGTCCCCAATGACCAGTGAAGGATTAGTATAAATGCAGTCAGGTAAATAGTTAGCGTCGAAGCAGTTCCTGGATACATACAAATTAACTACAATAAATTCCCCTTCCCTTAATGATAATTTAACACAGACACTCTCTATACCTTGCGTTTTTGATGGCGGTTCTACTAACTCTGCTGGTATGGAGTTCTTAACATAAATCGACGTGCCTCTGATGTTATTTGCAGCGAAGAGGTGAAACCCTTTATAGCCATTTAATTTCAATAATCCTTCATTCCTATCCCCTGTCTCCTGGAGAGCTACAACATCAATATAATTTCCCATCACATAACAATGAACATCTGTAACCCTGTTTCTCAAACCATTAACATTCCATGACAACACTTTCAGTCTAGGGTGATCCATTATTAATCAATTCATTGCCTAAGTCATCCCCAATAAGTTCACTAAATGATAGCCATACCTTGTATAACATCTCCCACCTCCTCCCAAGTTCACCAGTAAAAGCGACATTGCGATTCTCAAGAGATTTTTTCAGCCCTGAGATGTCCATTATTGGCCCAAATGATTCTTTCATTTTATGTGTAATTATAGGGTTCTTCCTTTCCCTACGACTATCATCATTCACACACACTTCACTTTCCTTCATTTCATCACTCAATATTTCATTTTTGTCCTCAACCACTATATCCTGACTATCCTTCACCGTTTTGTGATTTTCCTTGACCTCCTGAACGTTTAATTTAGCCTCGATGGACTCGATTCTCTGCCCCAGATTTTGGAGGAACTCACCAACTTTTTTAAGTTCAGCCCACACTTCCTTGACCATATTATTATGACCCTCTTTCTGAGCCACAGTAGCCACTTCACTCACCGTTACACTGTCACTGCCGGAGTCCTGAGTGGTGGCGTGGCTGCTTGTTGCTGGAGCCTGCCTAAGTAAAGGTGACTTCATAATGATGTGCTGCTCGAAATCTTAGCGAAGTATCCAAAATTTGCTTACTGTAGGTAATGCATGCACATGACTGTAAAGCTGCCGCCCAGTTGGGTGGGTGTGCAGCAAGACTAGTAATTGTGTGACTCACCATAGATGTAAAGTGCCTTGTATAGTGACTGTTGTGAGCCTCTTGTTGATCACTTGTGACACAAAGATTATTGATGTGTGTATTTGTGTAGGTGATTAGATATGTATGTGTATGTATATATGTATACGTATATATATATGTACATGTATGAGATTGTGTACATGTATATATAATATTAAAAATTTTGTAACTAGCGTCACAAATTGTTATTTGCTTAGCTAAACGAACTAGAGGGTTCAGTTCCTGAACCGATTATGTGCCTCTGTAATCCTTTACACCACCGCCCACGGGATGGGTATGGGGTGCATAATAAAAAAAGAAATTGAATTGAATTTTTTTTATTTTTTTGCAGGGATATTCCTGCGCGGGCCCTAAGCCTCTGGCTGGCCCACTAAGTGTTGCTTGTTTCTGTTTTACATGGGTGGAGTATGAGTATTTATGACTCGTATGATCGCTTCAGTAAGATTTTGCCATATGTGTTTAACAACTTCTTCTGCTCTGTTGAATCTAAGTTGAAATCTTAATGGGTTTGTGACTGTGCACTGTGTTAGATAATGTTCCAGTGGTCTGACGGGCATTTCTCCACAGTGTTGACATTTCCTCTCATCTTCCGGAACCTGTAAGCCTATTTCCCATGCACATGGGTATCCAAGCCTGATGCGATGTAAGTGCACTTCTGTTGTTCTACTGCTCCCTTTCATCAAACTAAGTGGTTCGTAGTTGGTTGAATTCTTGTACCATGAATTGAATTGGTCTGATTAAGACTTTATGACCATGTAATCTATGTTTTGCTCCACTACTTACTGGTTGAGTATGAGGTGCATAACAAATAATAGCCTCCTTCGGGGGCGCCTTGTTTCTAAACGTGTTAGTCTTAAATCCTTTAATCTCAAATCTTGCTACAATGTACCTCTTAATATATGTTATGTACTCTCGCAACCCAATGTACCTTCTTGTATATAAATAAATAGATTTCAACTGTAAGGGGGTATGGTTTGCACCTTGTTATTCTAATAATGGATAAATAATTCTAATAATGGAAGCGCTAATTATATGAACAAGTGCCATATATTTATTCAGACGAGAACAACAGCGAAAACAAACCAGCGCATATACGAACGGAATGGTTTGTATGTACAAACTTCTCAGTGAACGAAGTTGTTTCTAGCCCGGTATCCGAAATTGCAGTATACGACTTGACCAGTCCCCATTTCGGATACCAGGCTAAAAACAACTTCGTTCACTGAGAAGTTTGTACATTCAAACCGTTTTTTTCGTATATGCGCTGGTTTGTGTTCGCTGCTGTTCTCGTCTGAATAAATACATGACACTTCATCATATAATTAGTGCTTCCATTAACAATGCTTAGCGCACTGTTTGTATTACTTTGTTAACAAAGCGCTCTCGTATCAGAGAAGGGAAGGGAGGAGAACTCTCAGGGGGAAAACCCGCAAGCCATAAAGACTATATAGCATCAGAGGTCTATATTGTATATAGACCTCTGATGCTGATATCTGTATATTGATTGTATAAACATCAGAGGTCCACGGTTGTTCAACGTCCTACCAGCGAGCATCAGAAATATTGCCGGAACAACCGTGGACATCTTCAAGAGGAAACTAGATTGTTTTCTCCAAGAAGTTTTTTTTTCTCTCTCTCTCTCTACCACAGACGTGGCCACACATTTACAATGCTAAGCAGCATATATACATTTTCTTCTGTCCTCCATGGAAAGGGTTAGAGAAGTGTTAAACATATAGTTCAAGGGTTTATTGAACACTCAGCCACAGAAGGTGATTCGGTGCTTTTAAAATGCTAAGCTAACGTACATACGTAAATACATAGATACACAGATTTACGTATACCCTACATAAAGTGTTAGATGTGTCTTTTACATAGTGTCATTAATGTACATTCAAAAGGTGAAATGTAATTCTGATCAGGGAGAAAAAACAAGCCAGGAGTGAGGGGACCTTAATTTATTAAGTAATGTTTACAGAGCAACTGCTGTACCACAATAAAAGATGTCGTGTAACATGACTGAGTAGAATGCCAGTACTGCAAGATTCAACTAAGGGAATGAGTCGTAGGACATTAACCGTGCCTAGTGCCGGCTAGCCCAGCAATGTTGCAGTACTCGCAATCAGCTTTGTAATGCTCACCTAGTTGTGCTCACCTAGATGTGCTGCCTTAGATGTGCTCACCTAGTTGTGCTCACCTAGATATGCTCACCTAGATGTGCTCACCTAGATGTGCTCACCTAGATGTGCTCCCCTAGATATGCTCACCTAGATGTGTTCACCTAGATGTGCTCACTTAGAAGTGCTCACCTAGATGTGCTCACCTAGATGTGCTCCCCTAGATATGCTCACCTAGATGTGTTCACCTAGATGTGCTCACTTAGAAGTGCTCACCTAGATGTGCTCACCTAGATGTGCTCACTTAGATGTGCTCACCTAGATGTGTTCACCTAGATGTGCTCACTTAGAAGTGCTCACCTAGATGTACTCACCTAGATGTGCTCACTTAGATGTGCTCACCTAGATGTGCTCACCTAGATGTGCTCATCTAGATGTGCTCACCTAGAGGCCCTCACCTACATGTGATCACCTAGATGTGCTCACTTAGAAGTGCTCACCTAGATATACTCACCTAGATGTGCTCACTTAGATGTGCTCACCTAGATGTGCTCACCTAGATGTGCTCACCTAGATGTGCTCACCTAAATGTGCTCACCTAGAGGTCCTCACCTACATGTGATCACCTAGATGTGCTGACTTAGATGTGCTCACCTAGATGTGCTCACCTAGATGTGGTCGCCTAGATGTGCCCACATAGATGTGCTCACCTAGATGTGCTCACCTAGATGTGGTCGCCTAGATGTGCCCACATAGATGTGCTCACCTAGAGGTCCTCACCTACATGTGATCACCTAGATGTGCTGACTTAGATGTGCTCACCTAGATGTGCTCACCTAGATGTGGTCGCCTAGATGTGCTCACCTAGATGTGCTCACCTAGATGTGCTTACATAGGTGTGCTCATCTAGATGTGCCCACCTACATATGCTCACCTAGTTGCGCTCACCTAGATGTGCTCACCTAGAGGTCCTCACCTAGATGTGCTCACCTAGATGTGCTCACCTAGATGTGGTCGCCTAGATGTGCCCACATAGATGTGCTCACCTAGAGGTCCTCACCTACATGTGATCACCTAGATGTGCTGACTTAGATGTGCTCACCTAGATGTGCTCACCTAGTTGTGGTCACCTAGATGTGCTCACCTAGAGGTCCTCACCTACATATGCTCACCTAGTTGTGCTCACCTAGATGTGCTCACCTAGAGGTCCTCACCTAGATGTGCTCACCTGGATGTGCTCACCTAGATGTGCTCACCTAGATGTGCTTACCTAGATGTGCTCACCTAGATGTGCTCACCTAGATGTGCTCACCTAGAGGTCCTCACCTAGATGTGCTCACCTAGATGTGCTCACCTAGAGGTCCTCACCTACATATGCTCACCTAGTTGTGCTCACCTAGAGGTCCTCACCTAGATGTGCTCACCTAGAGGTCCTCACCTAGATGTGCTCACCTAGATGTGCTCACCTAGAGGTCCTCACCTAGATGTGCTCACCTAGATGTGCTGACTTAGATGTCCTCACCTAGATGTGCTCACCTAGATGTGCCCACGTAGATGTGCTCACCTAGATGTGCTCACCTAGATGTGCTTACATAGGTGTGATCACCTAGATGTGCTTACATAGGTGTGCTCACCTAGATGTGCTCACCTAGATGTGCTTACCTAGATGTGCTCACTTAAATGTGCTCACCTAGATGTGCTCACCTAGATGTGCTCACCTAGATGTGCTCACCTAGATGTGCTTACATAGGTGTGCTCACCTAGATGTGCCCACCTAGATGTGTTCACCTAGTTGTGCTCACCTAGATGTGCTCTCCTAGATGTGCTCACCTAGATGTGCTTACCTAGATGTGCTCACCTAGATGTGCTCACCTAGATGTGCTCACCTAAATGTGCTCACCTAGATGTGCTTACCTAGATGTGCTCACTTAGATGTGCTCACCTAGATGTGCTCACCTAGTTGTACTAGGTTTGAACCCTCGTCACGGCCCTTGTGGATTTGTTCATTTGATGCATCACGCTATTGTCATTTCTGTGTGTAATCTATGTAGGAGCTTATGATATATTAATGGCAGTGCTTATAAGCAACACATCCATCCTCCATCGTACATATATTGATGTAATGGACAATTGGACAGTAGAATTTGGTTTTAGTGAATTTGGATAAACCGACAAAGGTTTTGTCAAATCAAATCAAATGTTTATTTAGGTAAAGTACATACATACAAGGTGAGATACAAACATGTTGATGGATATATATATAGAGCTTGTACATACAATGTCTAAAGCCACTATTACGCCAAGCGTTTTGGGCAAGGTTGGCCCGAACCTTTGTATTTGTTTCTCATAAAACCTAACGTAACTTACCATCCAAGGTCTAATACATGCTAACTGAGGCCACATATAGTACATATATATGTTATACTAGGCCTAGGAATATATCTGTTTGGTTTTAGCTGTATTTTTTCCGGACTATAAGGTGAATAGTACCAAGTTCTACTATGTAATTGTCCATTACGTAAATATATAATTTATATGTACGATGTTCTACATAGTTACAAAATGTACAGGAGGATGGATTGTATTCATTAAAGATAAAAACATTTCTTTTAGTTTGTTATGGTAGGAAAAAATTAGACTGTAGCAGAGCGTAGTTTCGATCTACGGACCTGTAGTGGGATTATGGGCCCAGCACGCTTCCACTGCGCCACTCTGCTCCACAATACATAGTTATATGACTCTCAATATTAATAATTAGTATAATGTAGTATTAGCAAATTACAAAATGGTATAAGTTTTATGATTTAATAAATATTGTCAATATACTTTGTTATTAATTTTAGCTCTTTGAAGGGAAGGGAAGGGAACTATCAGGGGGAAAGCGCCAAGCTATTACAACTATATAGCACTGGGAAGGGGTCAGGATAAGGATTTGGGATGGGACGGAGGGAAGGAATGGTACCCAACCACTTGGACGGTCAGGATTGAACGCCGACCTGCAAGAATTGAGACCGTCGCTCTACCGTTCGACCCAAGTGTTTGGACACTTTGAGTTTATTTCAATGGATTATGAAAACAAACATTTAAAATTCAATTATTTTCGCCCGGGATCGAACCGGGGACCTTGCGCGTGTGAGGCGCACGTGATAACCCCTACACTACGGAAACCTGAAGTATAGTGACCTGTTATTATATTTTCTGATCAGGGGGAGAAAGATACTGGCAGTATGGGGCTTTAAATTTATTGAAGATTAAATTCTGCAGAACATGTAAATATATAAAGTTCAAATATATAAAGTAAGTAATTATATAAAGTTTATATTAAACACGGTTTATATTATAGACTTATAACAAAGTTTATATTATATTAAACTTAATATTGAACATGTAAATATATAAAGTTTCAAATATATAAATTAAGTAAATATATAACGTTTATATTAAAATATATAAAGTAAGAATTAACAGTAACAATTCCAAGTCCGAGGACTAGATTTAACTTAAAAGGTACACCCGTAGTAAGTATGAGACCTTAGCCTATAGTGACATGGAAACTAATTCTGCAGAAACCTAAAGGTTAACTGGTACTAGAATTAAGGCCGAGTGCAAATGTGTAGTAATTATATAACACTAGGATATAACAGGCAGGACACAAAGAATAACTAATAAGTGAGACCACATAACACGTAATGTACCCGGCCAAGAGGCCGTAAAAGGCCTAATGGATAAGGAGAAGGGGGTGTGACTACAAGTAGGGCTTACTAGCACCTAGACTGGGCAAAGTATTAGCTGCGGACAGCGGGACACTTGGGGACCGGCGCTGCACCCCCACCGCAGGCCAGCGGCCGGACCCCCCCCCCCCCGAAGGGCGAGTGCCAGCTGGCCGCGTGAGGCACTCAAAGTGGCAGAGCAACAACGTCCCGTCTGACGTAGGATGTGAGAGCACTACTCTTCCGCCTGCCGTCTGCCATTATTTCTGATGTGGCGAGCCCGTCCCGAGACAGCTGGGTGCGGAGCGTAGTCATCTAAAGGCAAGCCTAGCGCTGAGAGGGCAGCGCGTAGGATCCTGGAGAAATCTCGCCTGGTGACAGGGGCGCTTGCAGTATCTGTGCTTGTAGGATCCGAAGAGTGTTGATTCCTGACCATGTAAGCGATACCTGGTCCAGTCGGTGCGTGCGTCGATTTTTTGTCGCGTAGCTCACCTCCCCCGGGCTGAAAGATATAAGGCAGTAAGGGTGGGCAGAAGCGGCGTGCAGTGTGATCGTGACAGGCAAGAGCACAGACGAGAGGGAAACCCTAGCTGAATCAATACGGAGACGAAAAACGGGGGGAGGGAGCCCGGCAGCAGGAATTAAGAGAATCCCTAATTAACAATCCTGGATGAATAAAGAGCTTTCCGAATAATTATACTGTAGCAATGAAGGGGGCTAACAATTCTAAGAATCTTCCAGCAAACGGAAGGGGGAAGTACCTTTGCTAAGAGCAAAGGTGGGAGAAAGCCAGTAGGAGAACAGCAAGGAAGCACAAAGCAACTATAACAGGGTAATACGAAACACTATAAATCTTGAATATAAACAATACATATACCAAGAACGGGTATATACAACTAAGCAACATATACATAAACAATAAAATGGAATAAGAACCAATTCTTAAAGCCAAATCTATAACATGCTTGTGTCCTAAGCGGATGTAGAATGTGAGCTGGGAACATTACCCTTGGTCTCTATCCCATCTCTGCCTCCAGACGGGTGATTGGGCTGGATAGAAGCCAAGGAGTCTGCCTTAAGTGGCCGCTGAGTGTAGTCTTGTGTTGTCAATGAGCGTCTGCGAGCCGCAGCTATAGTACGCCGTGAACTTCGGCTACATCTTTAGAACAGGAGCAAAGTGAAATCGACGGCAGGGAACTGCCATTCAGTAACTGTAATAAGGATAATAATAAGAATACAATGTCGTAAATAATCGTACAATGAAGAATACAACGTAATATCGTAAATAACCGATGACGGCAAGTGCCGCAGAATGGAAGAAATTAAGAAAGCAACGCCAAACCATAATAACAATTTATATTTTTAATAAAATAATACTGGAATGACAGTAACAATACGGAATAATATTAATACTACCATATAGCCCAGCAAATAAAGGGAAGATAATAGTATTAACGTAGGCCCTGGGCGGCTGCATCCCGGCACCGCTGCGTGCGTTGTAATGGTGATCAGAGGAATATCCGGCTCGCGTTCTCTTCCTCGCCGCAGTAGGGTGAGGAGGGGGGGGGGGGGATTCCGGCTTGTCGTGGCTGCGAAAAAAGGGAAAAGAAGAAGCCGGCGTTGAGCGCCAAGCGGGCAGAGCGCAGGGGAAGGAATAGCGGTTGGAGGTAAGGCCCCTAACCTAATGATAGATGAGGTAAAATTAAATAGAATACTATTACGTAGTAGGAAACAACAAAGGCGAAGGAACAAGAAGAGTAAAATAGCCCAGAAGGCCGGATGGCCAAAGAACGTTAGCGACCGTATGGCCAACAGCATGCTGGCTGCTGCTGGCCAACAACAGCTGTCTGCTGCTGGCCAACAACATGCTGGCCGTCATCATGCTAACTGACTGGTTTGAGCTTGCCGAAAGGAAGGCCGAATGGCCAGTTTTTGCATGACACCGTGCGCGAGGCCATGCTAAACTCGGTAGCATTCCAAATGTATCTTAGTGTACTGTCGATACGATGAAGAAAGGGTGGTCAAATATAATGCGCAATATTTAGAATATATAATGAGGGAAACGAGTGTAATAGGACGAAATAACCGGAGGAAAAAAATGTGGGGGGGGGGGGACCCCACCCGAATGCACTGCAACTAGCGTATCCTAGCTGAAATTAACTTAATGGCACAGAGGCAAAGCAATAGATTAATACAAATCCTAATTGAAAGTCCCTTAATATAACAAATTGAACGTGAAACTTAAGCAAAGTGTAAATTGCGGGATTTTTTTTTTTTTTTTTTTTTTTTTTTTTTTTTTTTTTTTTTTTTTTTTTTTTTTAATAAATACAAATCATAATTGCGAGTCCAACAATAACAAATTTAACAGATAAGCAGACGTAGGAGGAACCAAGGGGACGTTTCCCACAGGCGAGCCCACACGGCTGGGGGGGGGGGGCGGAAATGACAGAGGGCCGAAGAGAATATAACGTCGCCGAGGCGCGCTGGACGGCACACAACCCGGTCTGAGAAAGGACATAGGCCCAAAACGAGAGGCGACAATCGTAGAATGGGATGGAAGAATGCGGAAGTAAGAGGGCGAGACCGAGTAAACAGGGAACCAGGGGGGGGGGGCAACCGATAAGCCGCGGCTCGCGCACCGCTGGCCATACCTAAACATACCTAGACAGGAAGGGGAGAAGCATAAAAGTAACCCAGCAAAAGACTAGTAATTAGTAACTCTGCAAATAGCGCATCCTGGCTGACTTTACTTAATAATTTACTTAGTAACTCTGCAAATAGCACATCCTGGCTGACTTTACTTAATAATTTACTTAGTAAGTCTGCAAATAGCACATCCTGGCTGACTTTACTTAATAATTTACTTAGTAACTCTGCAAATAGCACATCCTGGCTGACTTTACTTAATAATTTACTTAGTAAGTCTGCAAATAGCACATCCTGGCTGACTTTACTTAATAATTTACTTAGGAACTCTGCAAATAGCACATCCTGGCTGACTTTACTTAATAATTTACTTAGGAACTCTGCAAATAGCACATCCTGGCTGACTTTACTTAATGACGTAAGGCAAAGAAAAAAGAACAAACATACTGAACACAGCAACGCAAAATTAAACATGCGACATGAGCAACGCATCAACTGTCGGAGTAAATTAAGGAGGCTGTTTGGGAAAGAGAGTCCGAGGTAACCTGAAACAGGAGGCATGTTAGCGCTGAGATGTAGAACGTAATTATGAATAGGGCAAGGCATGGCACGTGGTATCTGCAAGTACAAAATAAGGGTATACAATCGGCGTGGAAATATAGCCACTTTACATTAAGAGAACGGAGGAGATGCATAACAAATATAACCAAATAAGCGACGTGAATAAACTGCAAGAGCCAAGCGAAAGTACTGTAACTACTGAGGAAACTAGGCAAAATGCAGGGCCAGGGAACGTAAAGCAAATTAAGGGCCCGCAAATACTGCAAATAGCACCTCCTGGCTGACTTTACTTAATAAATTACTTATAACTCTGCGAATAGGACATCCTGGCTGACTTTTCTTAATGACGCAAGACAAGGAAAAGTGAACAAGCATACTGTAACACAGCGAACGCGAAGATTTGAACATGCGACATGCACAAGGCTACGAATGCCTGAGGAATTAAGTTAGGCTGGTGGCCAAATGAATCCGAGGTGATCTGAAAGCAGAGGCATGTCAGTGCTGAAATGTAGAACATAAATATGAATAAGGGCAATTAAGGCATGTCGCGAGATGCTGCTAGACAAAATAAGAAACCTTCCATATAAAGTGTGAGAAAGTCTTAATTTACAGTGTCTTAGGAAGGCAAAGAATGGGAATCATTAAATATACGACGTTCCCGACGACGCTTCGACGTCGTCATCTGCTGGAGGATACCGTGCCCCAGGCAACATGGGGGCCACCCCCCTGTCCAGGGCACGGCCCCTGGAACTGGACGCCGAGGACTTAACGGACATAACGAAGTCATCCTGGATTGCCGGCGGCAACGCCGAACCCAGGGCCTGTGGAGCGTACCGTTAGACGTAAACCTGCCGGCGTCGTCGAGCTGATCTCGGGTCCTTGCTCCAACGCCGGCGTCTCCCTCCGACGAAGAAGAACAACAGACGACACAGGCGGACGAACGCTGAACTTACGACGTAGGAGGAATCCCTGCTACAACGGACGGGCAGGGCGCTTACGACAAACACACCAGGCTACACCGGCCAGGCGGGAGCGCCTGGGAACCAACCTGCCGGCAACACCGGCCTGACGGAGGACATGGAGTAACGGTCCTGGCTACCCCCCAGGCAAGCAGGGCACGTGCCTGAGGGCCTGGATGGCGGAAAGCTTGAAATAACACACCGGGCAACACCGGCCAGACGTACGTCTGGGGACTACATGCCGGACTTACACCGGCCGACGGACGTCTGGGGACATCTTGGTCGGCGCCACTCTGGGGAAGACGTACCTGGGGACTCCGGGACTCCGAAGGGCCTGGGGCTAACACCCCGGGCAACACGGCCGGGCGAGACGTCCGAGGGCGACGTGCCTAGCAGAGAACACACCACACACGGCAAGGACCCCGTGGCCTACCAACCACGCGCTGCCACACGGCATACTCAGGGCCTAGACGAAAAGGGAGGGGGGGGGGGCCGCACACAGGCGCGGCCGTACGGGCGCAAGGCAGCCCGAGCCCCGACGTGGGAAGCCGTGGCGCAAAGCCACGTGGATTAGCACCCAAAAGGGGACAGGAAGGGCGGGACACAGCCCAACCGTGCGCGCCACGGAACGCCGTGCCACGTAGCAGCACGACCAGGCGTGTGCCCCGTAGCAGGCCCAGGCGGAGGGCCGGACCTGGCCACGAGTCGTCGCCAGGGGCGACGCTTGTCTGCTCAGGGGGACCCGACCCCTGGGGACATCCCAGGGAAGCCGGCAGACCGGCAACAGGGAACACCCGAGGGAAAAACAGGAAAGACGCAGAAGCACGCCCTGCCGGCCAGGCACATGACGATCCGGCAAGGCATGCATGGGCCCCAAGGCGGGGCCCGCCATAGGGCCGCCCACGCCTGGCCACGTGTCGCCGCCGAGAACATGCGCCCCGGGCGTAGGACCGAACCTGGCCACAATCCGTCGCCGACGGCGACACATGTCCTCGGACAAGGCGAAACCTGGCCCCCTGGGACACCCAGGGAACCCGGCGGGCCGGCGACAGGGAGCCCCGAAGGTAAAGGCGGGAAGGACGCCGAAGCACGCCCAGACGACCGGACACGTGGTCGATGGCGGCGAGAGAAGGGCCCCAAGGCAGAGCACGAAGGGCGTAGGGCCCACCACGCCTGGCCACAAGGCGACGCCGGCAAGGGCACGCCTGGCCGCCGACGGGGCCCCGGGCAGGGCGCGCGCCTGGGCACACCGCGCAGCGGGGCCCCTTGGGCACGTACGGGCACGGCTGGACGGGGCCCCACATGAGAGGAGACCGAACGCAGGCCACTAGGGACGCGGCCCGGGGCACGCCGACCCTAAGCCAGCCACGCGACCAGCACGGCACGGGGGCGCCCGGCACAGGCCCAAGGAGGGCGCCCCAGCTCTCCAGGAACTAACAGCAGAGAGCCCAAAGGTCTAACTAAGGCGGCACACACGTACCGCGAGGGGATGGCGCTTGGCACACGCCGCACTGGGGAAGACCTGACTAGAATTGAACAGAAAACCTCACCTTGGGTTTAAAAGTGTAGGGCAGGAGGGCCCTGCCGGAACAGTCTGGGGTGTCGAGGGCCCCAGGATGTCCGTGAGAGAGAGGTCAGGTACCGAGGCAGCTGGCGTGTTGTCCATCTCGTGTGAAGTCGGGCGGCCGGGGAGTGGTTGCGAGGGCAGCGGCGGGGGCAGGCGGAGTGAAGCTCCGGAGTGAAGGAAAAAATTAGACTGTAGCAGAGCGTAGTTTCGATCTACGGACCTGTAGTGGGATTATGGGCCCAGCACGCTTCCACTGCACCACTCTGCTCCACAATACATAGTTATATGACTCTCAATATTAATAATTAGTGTAATGTAGTATTAGCAAATTACAAAATGGCATAAGTTTTATGATTTAATAAATATTGTCAATATACTTTGTTATTAATTTTAGCTCTTTGAAGGGAAGGGAAGGGAACTATCAGGGGGAAAGCGCCAAGCTATTACAACTATATAGCACTGGGAAGGGGTCAGGATAAGGATTTGGGATGGGACGGAGGGAAGGAATGGTACCCAACCACTTGGACGGTCAGGATTGAACGCCGACCTGCAAGAATTGAGACCGTCGCTCTACCGTTCGACCCAAGTGGTTGGACACTTTGAGTTTATTTCAATGGATTATGAAAACAAACATTTAAAATTCAATTAATTTCGCCCGGGATCGAACCGGGGACCTTGCGGGTGTGAGGCGCACGTGATAACCACTACACTACGGAAACCTGAAGTATAGTGACCTGTTATTATATATATGGACCAAATCCGGTTAATTGCTACCGAAGATGCACATAGTTTTTCTTCAGCGATATAATATGTGTGTGTACGGGGTGTGTGACGTCACGATAACATGAGAGGTTTAGTTTAGTTTAGTTTAGTTCACTTATTATGCACCCCATACCCATCTTGTGGGCGGTAGTGGAAGGGGTTACAGAGGCACATAATGGGCTCAGGGACTGAACCCCACAATTCACTTAGCTAAGCAAGTTTCAATCTTGATGAGCTAGTTACAAAATTCAATATAAGTCGTCACATCAACAATGGGTTCGAGATCAACCTCAAGTACAGGTTCTAAATTAAGCAACTGACATATGTGGAGAGCTAGTGTCACAATTTATATGTTTGTCCTGCACACCGCCCCCCATCCAGTGGGCAGCGGTGGATAGGTTACAATCACTCAGCCACTACCTACAGTTAGCAAACTGGGGATATTTGGCTAAAATTTCTGGTAGCAGATCATTTTGAATGAAATATTTACATATCGCTGGAACATTGGTTATAGAATTGTCTCTAAATTCACGTATCTTTTCGCACTCCATCACATAGTGACGGAGGGTGTGCGAATAATTTTGTTGACACAGTTTACATTTGGTTAGGTCTACATCAGCAGATAATGAGAATTCCCAGAGATACTTGTAACCGAGTCTAAGCCGAGCAGTAATAACATCTAGAAGTCTGCTGATTTTATTGGATGATCCATAGATGTGTGGCTCCTCTTGCATGATAGTATGATGATAGATGGAATTACTGGTGTCAATTTCACTTTGCCTCAGATCTACAAGATCTTGTTGAAGTTCTCGGTGTACTGCTGCTCTCAGATTGCTCATTGACAATCCAAGGTTACACTCAACGGCTCCTTTAAAGGCAGATTCTTTGGCTAACTTATCAGCTCTATCATGCATTCGGAGGCCAACATGAGATGGAGACCACATGAAATGGACCCTGTTACCATCCTTAATAATTTTGTTGTATTTGTGTCTAGCTTCGGACACGAGCATGTTACAGTTATGTTTTAAAGAGTTGAGAACATTTAAGGATGATAAGGAGTCACTTACAATTAATGTATCAAGTTTGGAGACTTGTACACATTTCAATGCAAGGATCAAGGCAAATAGTTCAATCTGAAGGGTAGAGGCCCGGTTGTTTATACGGACTCCCCACTCAAAGTACAAGCCATCGTCCATTGTCAGCACAACTGCACTTCCAGCTGCACCCGTGGTGCGGTGTAGGGAACCATCAGTGTATATGATTTGAGAGAGAGACTGCTCTGTGGCCATCAATATGGCTTAAGGCGTTGAGCTTTGCCTCAAGATGAAGCTTGGGCCGATCTCTAATTTGCTTCTTGGGTGGAAAGGGAGGGATTAAAACTGGAAAGGGTGTAACCTCCCACGGTGCAGGAAAGTGCCGTTGTTGTTTCTCTTGGTACAAATCATGAACCCCATACATTCTGAGTTGAGTTCCAGTTTTTGTTATCCATTTGGAACAATGCTCCCCCTCCCCGCTCAGCTCGTTGTCGCCGTGTGGGGGCTTAGTGGGCGGCTGCCGGAGTGTGATGCGCCTTGGGACAGTCCTCTGTCCTTTTCTAGCCTTGTGCTCCTGCTGCCGTCCTCTCCAATTCTGCTGGGCATCTTTTCCTTTTCCTTCTGTTTCGTTTTTCTCCCCCCTCTTCTCCTATCTGCTTGCCGTTTCCTACCTTTTGCTTGTTCTGTTTCTTCCTTTGGACTTCTTCTATTTTGACGCCCGGGTGCCTGAGGTGGCATGCTCTTGCACCCGTAGAACTGTAGTACCCGACGTCGAGAGCGAGGGGAACCTTTTATTGTCAATCCCCCTTTCGTCACTGAACCCGATCTCGACGGACTGTCGGTTTCTTAACCCTTACACTGCTCAGGGGTCATATGACATTTACACCCCTGTGCGCAAGAAAAAAAAAATTCAAAAATTTTTTTTCGTCTTCTAAACATGTTAATTTGTGTCCCCTGAGCACGGAAAAAATATAAAAAAAATTGTAGGTGACATATTTTGGGCGCAATTGACCGAGGAAGTCTGGCAAAAAGTGGGCGTTGACAGAGCGGTCGTCAGACCCGGTCAGCGTCACCCGCGTTGACAGATGGGAGTTGCCACAAAGATATTATTACCTAATTGTTTCAATGTCTCCGATTGATTTTTTCTTAGTTTTTTTGCAGTAATATTATTCAATAGTGTGTATTGTAATATATTTATATAATAAAAGTGGTTAATAATCGCTATACTCAAAAGTATGATGTGCATATTAGTGATTCAATTATTATGTTTATAAAACAATGAACAAATAGTTTTGCTGCTATTACACTCTATACACAGGTTATATATAAGTATTGGCATGTTTTGGTCACCATAACGAACCACTAAGTTGGTATTGAGAGTCGAAAAGCAACGAGGAGTTACCGCCACACACCAGCCAGCCACTCGCTGCCACTCCCTCAACACACGCACTAAACTTTCTCCCCCAACAATACCAGTTGTGGTGTTATTACACTATATACAGACGTTATATATAAGTATGTGTATATTTTGTTCACCACAACTATACAGTTAAGCTGATATAGTTAGTTCAGGCACTAAGAGTCGTCTCTATACACAGATGGCGGCTGGCGGCTCCCTCACTCTTTCAAGGTCACACGCACTAAACTTTCTCCCCCAACAATACCTTTTGCAGTGTTATTACCCTATATACACACATTATATATAAATATCTACATGTTGTATGCACCGTAACTGTACACCTAAGCTTGTAGTGCGCCCAAAGAGCATAGTGGCCACCCTCTAAACAGCTAGACAAATCGTGCAGACGACGTCACCTCCGTCACCCATATGGCTCCTCCCAGCATAATCCTTTTGCTGTTATTACACTAATACACACATTATATATAAGTATCTACATTTGTGTTCACCATAGAGAACCACTGACCTGGTATGGTGAACGCAAACAATAACAGGTGGCCACACAGTCAGTAAACGATGCTGTCTTCCTCCGTCTCTCAGCATCACTCCTCCCACAGCGCTAATTATTACAACAATCCTGCTATTATCACAACCCTGGTTATTTATATCACAGTCATTGGTCATCTGTAATATTGTCATCGCTAAATAATAACAATTATATATTTATTTTGACATTTTTCGGCGATGCTGTGGTCACAAGCTGAACATCAATGCTGTTCGCTCATGCTGCGTGCGCCGGCCTTGGTTGCTCCAACAGTACTGTGCCTCTCACACCTGAGAATATTGCCCACGATTTTTTTTTTAAATGGCATCTGTTTACAAGAGCCCTGAGGAAGCTACTGTGAACCCCGTGTAGCCGCGGGCCATTTGAATCAAACTAAAATTATAATTAAGAACTATAGCATTCATGTTGACGTGAAATATCTCAAGGACTATACCGAAATTGTTTGGGTCGAGCGCAACACTGGACCAGGGGAACTGCCCAAAAATCAAGCAATTGCTATGTGGAAGGGAGAGCTGCCCCAAGTCATTAAAATGCCAGGCATGAGGGCGTGCAAAGTGGAGAGGTATATTGGCAGCCCGTCCTTGTGTGGCAACTGTCAACGGTGGGATCACAGAACGTGGCAATGTGATCGCCCAATTAGGTGTGGGTGTTGCAGTGGCTCTCACGACACCAAGCAGTGTCTGGACAAGCTTAAACAGGGTGGGGGTAGCGGGGTAATACCTAAATGTGTCAACTGCAAGCAGGCCCACCATGCCTGGAACAGATATTGCAGCAGGAGGCCTGACTGGCAGGGCTTGAGAAGGACGCCGACGCAGACGCAGACAGCAGGTGGACCAGTAAACAGGGGCGGGAATGGCTCCGTGAACAGTACCACAGCAAGCCAGGGTCCAGCCTCCAGTAGGCAGACACCAGCCTGGGGTAGTGGTGGAGTGACCCACCACCACCCCGCACAGGCCCAACCAGACCCCATTTCTCTCACAAACCAACTTACCTCAACCCCACTCACTAACCCCAACCTCATCTCCCTCACTAACCCCAACCCTACCCCACCCAACAACACCATTCCTGCCTCATCACCCATACCCCCTAACGCCTCCCAGTCAACCAGCCCTTCCGCCTCTCAGGCGACCCTCCCTTCCCCCCACCCTACCACTCCCCCTCCCCACTCACCAGTCAACACCTCACTGGGTCCAGATAAAACAATGCCGCCCGATATGGAAGCAATGATTACCCACATGATAAAAAATCACCCACTCATGCAAGAACTAATAAGCAAGCAAAATAAACTTGAGAATACCCTATGTACAATCCAGAAGACCCAGGAGGACATACTTCACATTCTGCAGGGCCTGAAGTTGCCTCAGGCGAGTTCAGCAGGTTGCAACTTGGTGCATGGGGATGCAACACGAGCCACGGCACATAACAGCAAACTCAGTGCTACCCAAGTGAACTCAGTGCGACCCAGTGAACACACCACCACCAGTGAACACAACAGCACCACCAGTGAACACAACACCACCAACAGCACCACCAATGAACACAACACCACCAGTGAACACAACACCAGTGAACACAACACCACCAACAGCACCACCAGTGAACGCAACACCACCAGTGAAGACAACAGCACCACCAGTGAACACAACGACACTAGTGTACACAACACCATTGACCACTGGCACTGGCATACAAACAGTACCACCAGCACATGACGGTGGTGCAACACCACATACAACACCACCAGTGAACACTCTCACCAGCAACAACACCGCACACAGTACATCTGATGACCAACACCTCCACAATGGATAACCATGCTGAAGAAAGTCTCACTATCCTACAATGGAACTGCAATGGCGTTCGCAATAGAATTAATGACATCATACAATACGCTCGTGAACACCAAACTGACGTCATAGTGCTACAGGAGACAATGGTAGGTGATGACTTCAACCCAAGGTTCAGCGGTTATCGCAAGTTCTCCCTGCCACATGGGGAAAGAAAACAGGGTCTCATCACTTATGTAAATAACAACATTCCCGCACAGATTATTGATGACCTGCACATGGGGGATGAGTTTGAATCACTGGGAGTAACCCTTTACTTAAACAATAATGCTCTACATATAATCAACCTATATGTGCCACAGAGTAAACTTGACCTTGACGCACTGCCTGAGTTTGTTAATGAAGAACCTACCCTGCTGGTTGGTGACCTGAATGCCAGACACCCACACTTTGGTGCCAACTGTCATCAGCCCAATGTCAATGGACGGAAACTGTCACTCTTTGTCAGGGGAAGTGAAAACCTTAGGGTCCTGGGTGATGAACAGCCAACTCACCTCAGAGGAGGAAGATTAGATTATGCTCTCCTGCTGAATGCACAGGACACGGATGCCAGTACACACACATTGTGCACAGTTTATGTAGTGACCATTGGGCACTGATTACCACCGTCGACATGAGCAAGAGAAGGAAAGAGACAAATAAAAGAAAAAGGTTATCACTCGGACCAGATATGAGGCCGCACTTCATAAACAGGATGAGTGACTGGTTCACGGAATACCAAATCCCAGAAGACATTAACACATTTGTTGATGACCTTAACCACCAAATTGAGAGCTGTCTAAGAGTTCCGCGCCGTACGCCTGGGCGAAGTAACCCTCAGAGGAAGAAAATAAAATGGTATGAGAATGATTACATAAAGATGCTTAACGCAAATGTGCGAGACATGAGTAGAGAGTACCGGAGACATCCCACTGAAAGTAACAAGGAGTTGTTTAAAAAAGTGTGTCAAGTAGCCAGGGAAGAGAAGATTAAAGAGCGGGAAAGACAATGGCTTGAGTTCACTAGCTCTATTGGACGGGAAACATCTGCAAGACAAGTGTGGGCAAAAATTCAGATAGCTAAGGGGGGCAGAGCCCGGCCTGCGGCTCACAAAGACCCCCAGGGTAAGGCTGAGGAACTAATTCACAAGTGGAGTGATGCAGCATCCTCCTCCTCCCTCCCTGCAGAAATCAGCAGGGAACAGCTCCTGCGACATGATGACAGAAGAATTAGGATAACAAGAGCACTGTCTAGTGATGACGAGTATGGGGAACCAATCACAGCCCAAGAAGTAAGGGGCGCTATGAAAAAGGGTAAAAGTACAGCACCTGGTGAAGATGGCGTCACCTACGACATACTCAATGCACTGTGTGAAGTGTCTGGGAATCCACTACTCCACCTGTTTAACAAGTCATTCCTAAGTGGAGTGTTGCCCACACAATGGAAACACGCAATAATTATTCCCATACCGAAGCCTAATGACCCTGGTAATTACAGACCTATCAGCCTCGTGTCATGCACTTGCAAGATGCTTGAAAGGATCATCCTAAACCGACTGTTGCACAAAATAGGCAGGTTAGGGGAGGGGGTCAATGGATTTGTTAAAGGACGGAGCACAGCAAATTGTATAGTTAATTACTTGGTTAATGACACGGCTAGGTACTCTGTATTTGTTGACATCAAAGGAGCCTTCGACAAAGCACAGGGGATTGCGATCCTGGACGAGCTTGCATGCATGGGTGTCAAGGGGAGACTCATGAAATGGGTTGAAGACTACCTCACAGGAAGGAAAGCCAAGGTTTGCTTCAATGGAGCAGTCTCCAGAACAATGAGTATGGAACTCGGGACCCCCCAAGGCGGAGTCTTAAGCCCTACACTATTCAATGTACTTATGAACGCCATTGCAAATATTGATTTTCCGGAAGGAACACAACAAGTGGGATATGCAGATGATGTCCTAATACAAGCTCCCACCTTGGGAAAAATTGAACAGTCCATTGAACTCCTCGGAAGGAAATGTATTGAGCTCGGTTTCACTCTCTCCACAAACAAGACGAAGGCATACTCCCATCACAAGCGAAGAGCAAATGAAGAACTGCAAATTAATGGTGTAACACTTGAATGGGTTGACCACTACCGGTACCTTGGCGTCACTGTCGGCTCTAACAAGGGAAAGAAAGAGGAGCTCAATCAACTCATAGGAACATGCAAAAGTCGACTCAGGGCACTGAAAGCTATGACCTGGAATGGACATGGAGCCTCTATTGCCGTGCTCAAAATGATGTACACAGCCTATGTGCGCTCCGTCATAGACTATGCCGCACCAGTACTGTGCACCTACTCCCAAACCGATATGAAAAGGCTTGAAAGCATTCAAAATGAAGCCATGACAATCATTCTTAGAGTCCCAAGAACTGCCAAAACGTCTAATCTACGAGAGGAGTTGTCCCTTCCCAGTATTAAAAGCAGAATTCAGGAGCTGAATGCTAAGCTTGCAATTAGGATAGCCAGAGATCCCCATTACAATGATATTGCCAAGAAAAAACTGAGCTCTGTGCTACTTTCAGGGGGAAACAGGAGAAGCAAAAAATGGCATCACAGAGCAGTCTGCTACCTTGAAGAGCTTCACCTGCTTGAGCAAGCCCGTGAGCTCCTGCCTGTAGAGAGGTTACCTCCCTGGGAGGATGACTCATGTAAGATCATCATCAATGAAATGGCAATGAAAAAATCCAACATGATACCACAAGAAATGAGGCACAAGTATCTCGAGGACATTTATAAAGAAGCCGGAGATGAACTAGATCAAATCTACACTGACGGGTCATCTAATCCTATCAATGGCAGGACTGGTGCAGCATACACGGTAATCAAGGATAATACCTTCCAACGCAGAAATGAACGATAGCTTCTTGTTGGGTGTCCTGCCTCTAATTGTGGCTCCATGGTGGGTGTGGGGGCACATTCGTGAATGAATTCTTCTTTTCGTCATGATGATAACCCCTGTTTCGGCTGCTTCTGGTGTACCTTCTCAGGCTCGTGGGGTGGGCGACCAAGCCCCCGAGTCGGTCCGTATTGGAAGACCGGGCTCTGTAGCCTCCGCTACATTGGGCCCCGACCTTGCTCCTCCTTTGGCCTCTCTGACTCCTTCCCCTGGCTCCCCTCCCTCCTCTGTGGTTGGGTCGAGCCCCAGGCCCCCAGTGGTGACTACCTCGTCCCCTGGCGCGGCTCCTTCTCTAGTTGTTACTACTGCGCCTTTTAACCCCTCTCTCTCTGGGGGTTCTCACCGCCGTCCTCGTTACGGCCGCCCTCGCTCGATTCCTTCCAGCTCTGCTACCTATCAAGCCTTGTTTGGTCCCGCTTCGTGGGCCAAATATTTTGATCTCCTCCCTCTTGATTCTGCGCCTCCTAATGATTTCTCCCTCCATCGACATCTCGTTGATTCCGTGGATGCCTCAATTACTTTCAACCCCACTCGTCTCGGTACACGTGTCGTTGCTGCTCCTTCTCAGGATGCTGCTTCCCGCTTGGCTGCCTTATCCTGCCTTGGCGAGACCCCTGTTCGGGTCTCGAAGAACGCTCAGTTGAATGCCAGTGTTGGCACTATTTTGCTTCCACCCCATGTTGCGACGGGTGTTCGGGACCTGCGCGACTGCCACGACGATATTCGACATATCCTTGCTGCCCAGGGCCATTCTATTCTCCAGGTGGACACGTTTACTCGTCCCCCTCGTGGTAGTCGCCGTTAACCCCTCCGGGTTGTGAAGATTACCTTTGATGGTAGGACCCTTCCGCCCTCTGTCATTCTTGCTGGTGCCAGGTGCTCTGTCCAGGAGTACATTCCTTCTCCTCGGCTCTGTAACAAGTGCTGGAAGTTTGGGCATGGTGCCCTCCGCTGCTCCGGGACTGTCTCTCTCTGTCCTTTGTGTGGTGGCGAAGGTCACTCTAAGTCGGAGTGCACTTCTCCCCAGGCTCGTTGCCTCAACTGCGGTGAGGCCCATCCTACCTTCTCCCGTGCGTGTGTCCATCCATTACAAGCTTGAGGCAGCCGTCCTCAACTTGAAGCACTGGGAGCGTTTATCTTTTCTTGAGGCGAGACGCCAGGTTCGCCGGCTCCCGCCTTATGCTAATATCTCTTATGCTCGCGTGTTGCGCTCTTCCTCTCCTCGTCTTTCCCACCTTCCTCAGACTCACAACCGTTTCCGGGCCTTGGACCCTGATGCGCCCATGCCCCCTCCTCTGTTCCTTTGGGATCTCTCCCGAAGGATCCTCCTCCTGGTCCTCTGTCTGGGGTTCCCCTTCCTTCTACCCGGTCTGTCGTGTCTCCTGTGTCTTCTTCCTCGTCCCCCCTCCGATCCTCCTTCCCATCCTCTTCCTCCATCTATCGGCTCTCCCCACCGCCTGTCGGTGCGGGCGGATGTCCATCGCTCTCCAGGCGGCCGTCGTGTGTGCTCTCATTCCGCTTCTCCTGTTGAGACACTGGAATCCGTTGCCCGGTACGTAGTTGCTGGGACACCGGTCTCTTTAAGTCAAAAGCGTAAGCCTGGCTCCTCTCCTTCCTCTTCCCCTGCGGGTAAGAAGGCTTCGCTTTCTTCCTCAGCTCCTACTTCTGGTTCTGTTGCTCCTTCCCCTCCCGTTTCAGTGATTGCGCCCCCTGTTCCTGCTATGAAGGTTTCTTTGGCCCCTGCTTCCCTTTCGGTTGCTGCTCTTGCTGGGGTGCGCTCCCCTCTTTCTACTCCCCCTCTTCCTGCTGCTGTCCTTGACTGCTCCTTTCCGTTGTCTCCTCCTCTTCCTCCTCCTCCTCCTCCTCCGGACTCCGCCCGCCCACCTCTGATCTGTTCTCCCGTTTCCTTCCCTCCGTCTTTGCTCAGTTTACCCATGCCCCCTAACCCTGACTTTGCTGACCCTGATCCCGACCCTGATATTCTTTAACGTGCTCTGTTGCTCTTTCGCCTTGGTTTCTTCCTTGTTCTCTGTTTTTGTCCTTTCTCTTCTCGTTGTTGTCCATTCTTCAATGGAACGTTCGAGGTTATTACGCCAATTTCCTCGAACTCCAACTTCTGATTTCGCGGTTTTCGCCCCTTTGTGTCTGTCTCCAGGAGCCAATGCTTGGTGCTCGTCCTGGTCGTTTTCGTGGCTATTCCTTTCTCTCCCCCCCCCCCCAGCCATTGCTGGGGCTTCTAATTCTTCTGCTCTCTTGATTCGAGCTGATGTTCCCTTTGTTCCTTTACTTTTTCCTTCGCCTCTTCATTGTTCTGCTGCTCGTATCTTTGTGGGGAAATGGTACACAGTTTGTTCCATTTATCTCCCCCCGAGTGTCCCGCTCTCTCTTCATGATTTGAAACACCTCCTAGACTCCTTGCCGGAGCCTGTGCTCCTGCTGGGTGACTCCAATTGTCGTCATTCTCTTTGGGGTGACGTTCTGACGAATACCCGGGGTCGCCTCCTTGAGCCGTTTCTCCTCTCTTCTTCCCTGTCTCTTCTGAATTCTGGTGAGCCCACTCATTTGGACTCTCGGACTCGCACCCTTTCTTGTCTTGATCTTTCTCTCTGCTCTTCTTCTCTTTACTTAGATTTCACGTGGCAGGTTCTTGATGACCTCCATAGAAGTGATCATTTCCCCATCCTTGTTTCCTTTTTCTCTTTTCGCCCTTCCCTCTCTTTCCCTCGGTGGCAGTTTGCTAAGGCAGACTGGACCCTATTTACCCTCAGTGCTGGTCTCTCTGACCTCTCCCTTCTGCCTTTCTCTCGCGCTCTCCTCCTTTTTCATGACACTGTCTTCAACGCTGCCCTCCGCTCTATTCCTCGCTCTTCCTCTCGGGGTCCGCGGAAGTGCGTTCCCTGGTGGAATGCGGACTGTGCTCGGGCTGTCCGCTGTAAGCGTGCAGCCTGGAAGAGGCACCGCCGTAGGCAGACGACCGATTCTTTTCTTTTCTTTCGGAAAGCGAGTGCAGTGGCCCGTAGGGCCATCCGTACGGCTAAACGTGAATGTTGGGCATCTTATGTCTCAACAATTACGTCCGAAACCCCTCTGGCCCAGATCTGGAAGCGTATCCGCAAGATAGCGGGTAAGTTCGTTCCCGATGTTTCACCGGTCCTTCACCTCCATGATACTCTTGTGGCGGACCCGTTGCAGGTCGCTTCCGAACTGGGTTCCCACTTTTCTTCTGTTAGCTCTGGTCTTCATCTTCCCCAATCTTTCCTTCTTCGTAAACCTGTCCTTGAGTCTCGTCCTTTAGATTTCTGCACTCATCTTCAGCTTCCCTATAATGATCCCTTCTCTCTCTCTGAACTTCGTTCTGCCCTGGCCCTCTGCGGTTCTACGGCGGCGGGCTCCGATGGTATTCATTATGAGATGCTTCGCCATCTCCCTCCGAGCACGTCTCAGTATTTACTGAGTCTGTATAATCGGATCTGGGAGTCGTCGTCAGTCCCTGAGGACTGGCTTGTTGCCGTTGTCCTCCCTGTTCGCAAACCGGGGTCTCTGGGTACTTCCCCTAAGGACTTTCGCCCTATTGCTCTCACCAGTTGTGTCTGCAAACTCTTTGAACGTATGGTTAACGTTCGTCTGATGTGGTTCCTGGAACACCATCACCTCCTCTCCCCTTCTCAATTTGGTTTCTGCAAGTGCCGCAGCACGACAGATGTCCTGGTGAACTTGGAGGTCTATATTCGTACTGCTTTTGCTGCGAAGACCTCCGTTGTTGCCGTCCTTTTTGACCTGGAAAAGGCTTACGACACCACTTGGCGTTATCATATCCTATCTCAACTTCATTCTTTTGGCCTTCGTGGTCATCTCCCTCTCTTTCTCCGCAGCTTCCTCTCTCGTCGTTCCTTTCGGGTGCGCCTTGGTACCGCTCTCTCTCCCTCTTTTCAGCAATATGAAGGTGTGCCCCAGGGTAGTGTTCTGAGCACTACTCTTTTTCTGGTTGCCCTCAATGGTCTTCTTTCCTCTCTTCCTTCTGGTGTCTTCTCCGCTCTCTATGTCGATGATCTTACCCTTTGTTGTCAAGGTGATGATTCGCCTCTCCTTCAACGCCGGCTTCAACTTGCAATTGATGCCGTGTCGTCTTGGGCCACAGATCATGGCTTCAAGTTCTCTACTTCTAAGACTTGTGCCATGACTTTTACGCGGAAACGGGTTGTTCTTCGTCCCTCTTTGTCACTTTATGGTCATCCCCTTGAATACAAAGATTCCGCGAAGCTTTTGGGGTTATTCCTTGACACTCGTTTGTCTTGGTCTCCCCATATCTCTTACCTCCGTGTTGAGTGCTCTAAGGCCCTTACCCTCCTTCGGGTCTTGTCCCATACTTCTTGGGGGGTAGATAGGCGCACTCTCCTTGCTTTACATTCCTCTCTCGTCCTGTCTAAGCTCGATTATGGTTGCCCTGCTTACTCGTCTGCTTCTCCTTCTACTCTTCGCTGTCTTGATGCTTTGCACCATACTGGGTTGCGCCTCAGTTCTGGTGCCTTTCGTTCGACTCCCATCCTTAGCTTGTATGTTGACACTGGCTTCCTGTCTCTCCAGGACCGCCGTGATCGCTACTGTCTTCTCTATCTTGCGCGGTCCTTGCAACATCCTTCCTCTCGCCTCTGTCGTGCTTTAACTTTTACCCCTCCTGCGGTTCCTGTTGCTCTTCACCACCTCCCTCTTTCTGTCCGGTTATCTCGCCTACAGGATTCTCTTTCCGTTCGTATTTCTGATGTTTCTCCTCGTGTTGTTCCTTCTTTGCCCCCGTGGAGGGTCCCTCTTCCGCGGTTTTGTACATCCTTGACCCGTATCACTAAAGCTTTTACCCCTCCTACGGTTCTAAAACGCCTTTTCCTCGA
The DNA here is from genome assembly GCF_040958095.1 of Procambarus clarkii. NCBI lineage: Eukaryota > Metazoa > Arthropoda > Malacostraca > Decapoda > Cambaridae > Procambarus > Procambarus clarkii. Next base: position 36,038,749 of record NC_091190.1, read on the forward strand.
GCACTTTTCTTCTCACTCCCGCTCCGTTTCTGTCTTCACCGATGGGTCTAAGTCAGCGGACGGTGTTGGCTACTCTGTTGTTTTTCCTGATCGCACTTATATGTGTCGCTTGCCTCCGGAGACTAGCATCTTTACAGCGGAACTTTATGCTATTCTCTATGCTCTTCGTCTCCTGCTTTCTCGTTGTCAGTCTTCCTTTGTAGTTGTTGTTGACTCTCGTAGTGCCCTCATGGCTCTCGGGTCCTTTAATCCGGTTCATCCAGTAGTTGTCGAGATCCAGCATTGGCTGTTTCTCATTCACAGTAAATTTAAGTCGGTTGAGTTTTGTTGGGTTCCCAGCCATATTGGTGTGTCTTTAAATGAGCGTGCGGATGCTGCCGCCAAGGAAGCTGTCCGCTCTTGTCCCATCTCTCGTAAAGGCATTCCGTATTCCGACTTTTACCCGGTTATCCATTCCTCAGTCCTTACCCGTTGGCAGGCTTCTTGGTTGTCTGTTACTGGTAACAAGCTACGTACTCTTAAATGTTGTGTTTCCTCGTGGCCGTCCTCCTTCCACCGTAACCGGAGGTGGGAGACAGCTGTGGCGAGGTTGCGTATTGGCCATACTCGCTTAACCCATGGTCACTTGATGGAGCGCCGCCCTGCTCTTTATTGTCCTAGTTGCATTGTCCCTCTTACGGTCGTGCATGTCCTTCTTGAATGTCCTGACTTCCAGGACGAGCGTGTGTCTTGCTTTCCGACCGCCCCTCGCGGTCACCTGTCCCTCGATAGAATTTTTGGTGACTCGGATACTTTTGATATCGTTCGCCTTATGCGTTTTTGTTCTCGTATTGGCATCCTTGGTGATAGTTAGCGCCCTCTGATTATTTTGCGTATTTGATGGTGCTACATAGCCTTCCCGGTTTGGTGCCTTCTTTTGATAATTACTTACTTACTTGGAACAATGCTGATCTTCAATAAAGTAATTCTGGAGGGCTTCTGAGCAAGGGTTAGGATGAGTTAGCCTAAGCATTTTTATAGCAATTTGACAGTTAATTTCAGTAACGTGATCAACAACGCTCGGAATATTAAGTTCCTTTCTCATATTAAGTATCTTTTGTTGTACGAGGGCACCCAAGGATTATCCTCAAGGCTTTGTTCTGCAATTTATAAAAGTATCAGTGTTTCTGCGCAGTAACGCACCAGTACGTACTGATCTTGCGCATGGGATGCGCACATCATGGCTACTGTGCACAGCCAGCTGCGTATGACATACATCATAGCATGGGTATGTGATCACTGCTGCACACGATGGGTATGGGTTCACTACCACTCATGAACAGGACATGTATTGGAGGCACTAACGCTCACAGGATAGGTATACATGGGGTCTACAGGATAAGTATGGGATCCACTCAGCCCTGGAGGCTGATCTGTCGTGTTTGTTGAGGTCTATAGCAACTCTTCTTGCATGTAAACATTCCAAGCATAAGAATTATATTTAGTGTCTGGACCGAGATTCATCAGTCAGTTACGCAAGTACTTACGAACATGTTATCTCAATCTTTGGCGACTTTACACATATTAAACAGTTGATGAGCTCCGAAGGACTGGGAGGCTGTTTATAATTATATATTATTTTCTAAATTGTTGTGTTATGCCGCCAAAACTCGGGATGTAGATGTTCAACCCGTCCTCCTAATAGAACGGCGCCTTTTGACGAATACTCTTCCCGAGACCAACAATTGTCGTACTAGAAAATGGTAGCGGCTCGTGAAACTGCAGCCCATCCTCTTGTGTTGGTAGTACTTGTAGTAACGATGAGGACCAAAGTACCGACGAACAACGCAATTAGAAAGTAGAAATCTGAACTATTGACTTTAGACAAACTGGAAAAAGGTTTTATTGAAGCTGATTGAGGTTGAAAAAGGTTGATTGAAGCTATTGACAACAAATTCTCTTTTATTATACTTACTGAAACATGGTTGAAAGAGGATACTACTCAGCTCTTTAACATGCCTAACTACTCAGCAATTCACAACTGTCGTCAACTTCAGAGAGGTGGTGGCACTGCTCTTTACTACCAACAAGAACTAACATGCTTAAAAGAAATTAGAACCAGAGACTGCTATGGGGAGTATATCTTCGCCAGCTTCAGAGTCAAGGGTGCCGAGTCTGTCCTGACTGTGGGTGCAGTTTATAGAATTCCTAACACTGATGTGTCCGAATTCAACTCAAACCTTAGAAATCTAATACTTGATAACAGACTGAACAAAAACCACCTAATTATCGCAGGGGACTTTAATATTGACCTCTGCGAGCCTGAACACCCCACTGCTGTTAGCTTCCTCAACTGTATGAATTCCTGCTTCCTCATACCCTTAATCACTAGACCTACTAGAATCACTGATAGCACTGCCACGACGCTCGATCACATCTGGACAAACATAACCTCTCCGCTTACTTCAGGTATAATCACCGATAGCACTACAGATCATTACCCCACATTTCTCTTAACTAACATTAGCAAACCACCTCTTGAGTCAAGAGTGATACGTTTTAGACTACACAATGAAACTGCTATAGACAATTTTATAACTGCTGCTGATAATGTCAACTGGGAGTCCGAGTTAGGTAACATAGTGGACATCAACCTAGCAGTGCAATCTTTTCTTCAAAAAACTCTTAGCCTTTATAATACCCACTGTCCTATGCTTACAAAACAAGTCACAACCAAAAGGCTAAACAATCCCTGGCTTACAAAGGGAATACTTAAATCTATTAATAAAAAACATGACCTTGAGAAGAAGTTGTTACGAACCCGGATCCAGCGTCCGAGCCTGGAGCAGTGACAAACACGCCATCTGTGGGTCAGCTCCCGAAACCCCCGCCAAACGGACGACGACACCTAGTGAGGACAGCGTGTACTGGCCTCGAGGACCAGTTTCCAGTCTGGTTCAGCACTCAACACCGCCGCTCCTGACCTCTGGCGAGGTGGTGCTCCGACGACAGCGCCATCTATGGACTGGATACGTCAGGTGTTAGTATCTGAGCCTGTGAGTGTGGTGTATTAGTGTCCCGGTTATTGATGACGTGTCTGTTTACAGAGTCGACCTGGGACCACTGTGTTGAAGGTTGAGTCAGTCTACCCGAGGCAGCCAGTCTCCATACTGTGAAGTTTGCTGCAGCTGTTGTGACGTCGTCCCCCCGGAAGAACACTGTGGTGTGTTAAGCCTGCCAGTGGAGTGGCAGTGAAAGGATTTACCCGGGACCGACGGTTGGAGACGATAATCCACTGGGGTATTGAGGACAGGAGGGTGATTGGTGATATCACACGAGACTCCTGTCTAGGGCGTACCCCTTTTATCGTTCGTGGAGTGGCCGTACCAGCCTTGGTGGCTCAGTACCTGCCAGCAGACCTGCTGGACGTGTGGTTGACGGCCTCCACGACGGTGCCCCCAGTGGACCTGTGTTTTGGCTGACCTGTGGCCAGGGTAGGCTCGGTATTCTCAGAAGACACGTCTTGAGGCCACGAAGAAAGCACCGCGGACTCAGCACCTAGCTTATTGATCAAGAGTCTTCAGCAGAAGACTAGATTGTGCACGATCCCCTTGTAAAGTGTTAATACCCCTCCCCCTTGTGTACTCTTTTATTCTATATATTTAATCGGTGATGGTGAACATTATAATATTAAGTTCTTAACTTTCTTTCCCTACTCCCTTTTAAGTTACTTGCGTCACGGATCTCATCCCTTGATAGCCACTACTGGCTTGGGAACGGATACATATATCTTCCTCTAACAACATCAGAGTGAGAACCCCGTTGCGTCCCGAGAGGGCCGTAACAGAAGTATAGGTTAGGAATTGTCTCCAAAGAATTCTCAAAGAATTACTCATTATTGCTGTCTAAGATAATTAGACGAGCCAAAACTAAATACTACAAAGATAAATTTACCCAAATAAAGAGCAACATTAAACAAACTTGGAGAACAATTTCTCAAATATTGGGATCAAAGAAGTCTTTAAATAACAAACCGACTCTCCTGTCTAATAACGATGGTCAGCTTTCAGCCTCTGATTCTGCTATTGAGTTCAATAGGTTCTTCTCTTCCATTGGTTCATCCCTTGCAAATGATATTCCATCTTCCAGTACAGACATTAATGACTATCTTTCAGGTAACTATCCACAGTCTCTGTACCTAAAGCCTATTAATTCCACTGACGTCAATGAGATAATCCTTTCCCTTAAAACCAAGTCTGGTGCCCTTGAGGAGATACCAAGTTTAATTTACAAAAAAGCCTCCAGATCTTTAGCCCCTGCTATTGCTTTGCTCTTCAACAAGTCACTTGAACTCCAAACCTTCCCAGATATTCTAAAAAAAAGCGAGAGTAACGCCTGTCCACAAATGTGGTAATCTCACAGATGTTAACAACTACAGACCTATATCTATCCTGCCAAACTTGTCAAAAAATTTTGAAAAACTAATCTATAAGCAGCTTTACTCATATCTAGCCAAACTCAATATACTTAGCCCTTGCCAATATGGCTTCAGACCCAAAAAAAGCACTAACGATGCACTTATTAGTATGTTTAACTCGATTCATACAGCTCTTGATAAAAATGAGTTCCCTGTTGGGTTGTTTGTGGACCTGCGTAAAGCTTTTGATACTGTCAACCACCAAAACCTTCTTCTTAAATTACATCATTATGGAGTCAGAGGACACTCCCTACAATACCTCAAATCCTACCTTACTGACAGGCTCCAATATGTTTCTGTGAATAATACAATTTCTCCCACCCTACCCATCAACATTGGTGTTCCCCAGGGCAGCATACTTGGCCCTCTTCTCTTTCTCATCTACATTAATGACCTTCCAAATGCCTCCCAACACCTCAAACCAATTCTATTTGCTGACGACACAACCTTCATTTACTCCAGTCCTGATCCCCTTGCTCTAAATGCCACAGTAAATACTGAGCTAAATAAAGTCCATCTGTGGCTAACTGCCAACAAACTCACCCTTAACATTGACAAAACCTTCTATATTCTGTTTGGCAATAAATCCTCTAATCAAATAAATCTCAAAATAAACAATACCCAAATTTGTAACAAATTAGATGGCAAATTCCTTGGCATTCTCATTGACCACAAGCTTAATTTCCAGGGACACATTCTAAACATATCAAAAAAAGTTTCAAAAACTGTGGGCATTCTTTCTAAGATCAGATATTATGTACCACGCCCTGCCCTGGTGACTCTCTATTACTCCCTTATCTATCCATATCTCAACTATGGTATTTGTGCTTGGGGCTCTACTACCCATAATCACTTACGTCCTCTAATTACTCAACACAAAGCTGCTATTAGGACAATATCCAATTCTGGCCCCAGACATCACTCGGTACCCCTACTTAAATCTCTGAATATGTTAGACATTAAGTCACTGCACATTCTCTCATGTGTATTATACATATATAAAACGCTAAACTATAATGCCAATCCTGATCTCAAAAGCTTCATAGAAGGTTGTATCAGAACCCATGAGCATCACACCAGAAATAAATACAGTTTTGATATTCCTAGAGTACGACTTAATCAAACTAGAAATGCTCTACAAATCAAGGGGCCCAGAATGTGGAATGACCTTCCCAACCATGTTAAAGACTGTACCTCTCTCAACCAGTTTAAGTTAAAAGCGAAGCTATACCTAATAAATTCCCTGTAACCTACCTTACCCTTCTATTGTCAACCAATGTCTGTTTTTTTCTTTAATGAGCGCTGTTTGTCGACATAATTGTATTTGTGCTGCTTTTTCATCTATGTTTTCATTTCTTGTTTTCATTCTACTCATTATGCTCAATTAGTATTAAGCTTGTCATTTAAGTTTATCATGCCCGAAACGCTTTGCGTAATAGTGGCTTTAGGCATTGTATGTACTAGCTCTACCTATAAGTCAAACAATCCTTGTAAATATTTATTGTATGTATGTACCTTACCTAAATAAAATTGTTGTTGTTGTTATATTTATGTTGCAAAGACAACCCTAACTAACTAAACCATCCTAGGCCTAATAAGCGCAATCTGAGGCCTAATATCGTACATATGTGTGCTATATTAGACCTAGTAATATATATGTTTTTTTTTAGCTTTATTTTTCCAGACTATAAAGTGATTAGTGCTATATACTTCACTTCCAACTATATAGAGTCTATAATTAAGAATTCAGACTATAAAGACAGTCTATAATTAAGACTATAATTAAGAATTCAGACTATAAAGTCATTAGTAAGTACTATTATGTAATGACTTAGTACGTCAACGTTTGTACTATGGAGCATATACAACAACTACTGTGTAAACAGGAGGATGGGTCGCGACGTTGACATACTGTGCCGTTCTCTGTTGTGTTAGGATAAGGTCACTTACGCGCGAGAGTTTGTTGACGTTGGGAGACTTGAGGAGGACGGGCTGGATCACGGGGCCAAGTGTGACATCGCTGTCAAGTGTGTTATGTCGGTCTTGTCGGAGGTCAACCCCTAGAGTTGGCCTAAATAATCGCCCCCGGGTGGGCTCGAACCACCAACCTTTCGGTTAACAGCCGAACGCGCTAACCAATTGTGCCACGGAGGCTCGGGGAACGGACTAAACAAATTTGTAATAAGGCGGAATTACTTAGATATCGAAGTGTAATAATTATCTGAGTTTACTTGAGAGCTACTTATAGTGGCCTCGATGAGGACAGGAGGCCGGCGGCTTGTCGAAGGTCCCCCCATTTGCCTTGATGATCTTTTCCTGATGATGATAATTCCTATAGTGTCCTAATGCCTAAAGTGACCTTGTGTCTAGTGGTCACGACGGAGACGGGAAGCCGGCAGTTCGTCAATGGTTCCCCCATTTTTCCTAAGTTTCCTCCTTTTCTTTCTTCACTAATTTTCCTCCTTTCCCCCCACAAAAAAGAGTAACAACAACAAAAAAGACTCAAGGGTTGGAGTCCCTGTGCCTTCTTTTACCAACTTCGATATTAACTCCGGAGCTGGAGCCCCCTGGGGGCAGTTCCTTGTTTATTTATTTATTTATTTATTTATTTATATATATACAAGAAGGTACATTGGGTTTGTGAGAATACATTGGATAGTACAGTATTTACATTCTTGTAAAGCCACTAGTACGCACAGCGTTTCGGGCAGGTCCTTAATCTAGCAGATAATTTTAAGTAGGTAATTTCAATCAGAATTGATAAATGATAAAGATACATTACAAGAGAAAAATGAGATGAGAGAGATAAGTAGGTATATTAAAGCACATTGTTATATTAAAGCTCTGATTAATTACATTGACAGCTTGATTAGTAATTTAAACAAGATTAATAGACACCATACAGCAGATTGACAGCACATATAAGACAGCAATGATCACAATGGTAAAGATGTTCAGATTGGGTACATAAAGATTGGGAGACTGGGTAGCAGAAGATACAGATAAACAAGATTTATAAACACCATACAACAGATTGGCAGCACATATAAGAAAACAGCAATGATCACAATGGTAAAGATGTTCAAATTGGGAACATAAAGGTTAGAAGATTGGGTAGCAATTGATACAGTGCAATTTTAAGGCAAAAAGTGAAAACTATGAAGATGAAATTAGGTACTTTTTAGTATTAATTTTGAATGATGTAAAAGTTGGACAGCTATTCAATTCAGTAGGGAGTGAGTTCCATAAACTGGGTCCCTTTATTTGCATAGAGTGTTTACACAGATTAAGTTTAACTCTGGGGATATCAAAGAGATATTTATTTCTGGTGTGGTGATAATGGGTCCTATTACATCTGTCCAAGAAGAGTTTTAGACAAGGATTTGCATTTAAGAACAGGGTTTTGTAAATGTAATTGACACAAGAGAATTTGTGGAGTGAGATTATGTTTAGCATGTTTAGGGAGTTAAACAAGGGGGCTGTGTGTTGTCTGAAAGCAGAATCTGATATTATTCTGATAGCAGATTTTTGCTGGGTGATGATGGACTTAAGGTGGTTTGCAGTGGTTGAACCCCATGCACAGATTCCATAGTTGAGATAAGGATAGATTAGTGCATAATATAGAGAGATGAGAGCAGAGTTAGGAACATAATATCTGATTTTGGAGAGTATACCAACTGTTTTAGAGACTTTCTTAGTTATGTGTTGTATGTGGGTACTGAAGTTGAGTCTCTTGTCTAGGAATATGCCAAGAAACTTTCCATCATTTTTATTGCTAATGTTTACATTGTCAATCTGAAGCTGAATTGCATTTGTAGATTTGCTTCCGAATAGGATGTAGTAGGTCTTTTCTATGTTAAGTGTTAGTTTGTTAGTTGACATCCATAAGTGGACTTTTTTTAGTTCATTATTAACAACACCATTTAGTGTATGTGGGTTGGGGTTGGAGTAGATGAGGGTAGTATCATCAGCAAACAAAATAGGTTTCAGAATGTTAGAGACATTAGGCAGATCATTAATGTATATGAGAAAAAGAAGAGGTCCCAAGATGCTGCCCTGTGGCACTCCAACAGTTATTGGTAGAATGGGAGAGATTATATTATTGATGGCTACACATTGGTGTCTATCACTAAGATAGGATTGGATATAGTCCAGTGCATGGCCTCGGATTCCATAATGATGGAGTTTACTTAAGAGGTAATCGTGATTAACAGTATCAAAGGCCTTTCTCAGGTCTTTGAGGCCTTTCCTCAGGTCAAAGGCCTTTCTTTGTTGCCTTCAACCTCGTTCTGACAGTTCCTGCGACGGCGCTGGAACCAATCTTATTGGCGTTTGCCTTTCCAATTGAGACGATCGGTGCTGTGGAGAGGGGGACCTGCTGCATGGGTGACAGCTTCTCCCCCTTATCAACCTACCCTGGCTTTGCACCTTGGAGAGGCCACTCCAGACCGACAACCAGAACGGAACTCCATAGTCTCCTGAGACAGATGGACGCCTACTACTTGGATGGTCCACCAGTTTTTACATTCTTGTAAAGCCACTAGCACGTAATGCGTCTCGGGCAGGTCCTTTATCCTAATACGGCTAATTCCTAAGATTAATATTAATCTTAATTAATAACTCCGGAATACGACCCGTCAAATCGTTTCACTGCTGAGTGAAGAGAGGCGTAATGTTAAGGATTGGAACCCAGTCAATCCTCCCCGGCCAGGATAAGAACCCAGACTAAATTGTTCGCGAAGTGCGGGGGCTAGTGTTTCACCACTGCCACAGGGGGACCAGTCATTGAAAATTGCACAACAATTGGGAACTCTAATAAGAAAGTCAACTTTATTTTCAAGGAAAATAAAGTTATTGAACTGTAAACATCTCTGGTGCGGCCACATTTGGATTGCTGTATCAAGCATAGAGGCCTCACCTTCAGAACATATCTGCTGTGGAGAAAGTACAACACAGAGCGACAAAAAGCATCTCAGAACTAAATCGGCTCCCATACCAGGAACGGTTGAGGGCCCCAGGACTAACACAACAAGCCAGACGGGGCATGGTGGCTCCCATACCAGGAACGGTTGAGGGCCCCAGGACTAACACAGCAAGCCAGACGGGGCATGGTGGCTCCCATACCAGGAACGGTTGAGGGCCCCAGGACTAACACAGCAAGCCAGACGGGGCATGGTGGCTCCCATACCAGGAACGGTTGAGGGCCCCAGGACTAACACAGCAAGCCAGACGTGGCATGGTGGCTCCCATACCAGGAACGGTTGAGGGCCCCAGGACTAACACAGCAAGCCAGACGGGGCATGGTGGCTCCCATACCAGGAACGGTTGAGGGCCCCAGGACTAACACAGCAAGCCAGACGGGGCATGGCGGCTCCCATACCAGGAACGGTTGAGGGCCCCAGGACTAACACAGCAAGCCAGACGTGGCATGGTGGCTCCCATACCAGGAACGGTTGAGGGCCCCAGGACTAACACAGCAAGCCAGACGGGGCATGGTGGCTCCCTTACCAGGAACGGTTGAGGGCCCCAGGACTAACACAGCAAGCCAGACGGGGCATGGCGGCTCCCATACCAGGAACGGTTGAGGGCCCCAGGATTAACACAGCAAGCCAGACGGGGCATGGCGGCTCCCATACCAGGAACGGTTGAGGGCCCCAGGACTAACACAGCAAGCCAGACGGGGCATGGCGGCTCCCATACCAGGAACGGTTGAGGGCCCCAGGACTAACACAGCAAGCCAGACGGGGCATGGCGGCTCCCATACCAGGAACGGTTGAGGGCCCCAGGACTAACACAGCAAGCCAGACGTGGCATGGCGGCTCCCATACCAGGAACGGTTGAGGGCCCCAGGACTAACACAGCAAGCCAGACGGGGCATGGTGGCTCCCATACCAGGAACGGTTGAGGGCCCCAGGACTTACACAGCAAGCCAGACGTGGCATGGTGGCTCCCATAGAAACTTATAAAATACTGAACAAATTGGAGGATTTAGTGAATGCAGACCACTTGTTTAAAAGGTCGCATGTAACATAAATAAAGCAACAGCTTAATCAAGCTCAACAGGTTACCATCACATCCCCTCCATCCATCTACACAATTCTAGTATCACCTAGATATTGGTACTGGTAATGGCTCGAAAGAGCCTCCTCTTACGGGCTATTCATACCCGTGTCACCTTTAGGAAGGCTTAATCTTTATCAATCGATCGAGTCAAAATATAAGAGAAAAAGCGTTTTTCCATCCACAGGGCTATAGACCCCCTGGAACAGCCTACCTGCCAATGCCTTAAACCCCACCACTGACGATGGGTGTATTATAGGCGATTTTCTTTATTTATAAAATAAACACAAAATGTACAAAAAAGGAGAGAATAACATTATATAAACATAGAGCATGAAAAAGACATGAAGGAGAAAAACACAGAGCACACAGAACACCATACAGTATACAGAACCCCGTACAGTATACAGAACAGCATACAGTATATACAACCCCATACAGTATACAGAACCCTGTACAGTATACAGATCAGCGTACAATATACAGAACCCTGTACAGTATACAGATCAGCGTACAATATACAGAACCCTGTACAGTATACAGATCAGCGTACAATATACAGAACCCTGTACAGTATACAGAACCCTGTACAGTATACAGAACAGCGTACAGTATATAGAACAGCGTACAGTATACAGAACAGTTTACAGTATTCAGAACTGTGTACAGTATACAGAACAGTTTACCGTATACAGAACAGTGTACAATATACAGAACAGTTTACAGTATTCAGAACAGTGTACAGTATACAGAACAGTTTACCGTATACAGAACAGTGTACAATATACAGAACAGTTTACAGTATACAGAACAGTGTACAGTATACAGAACAGTGTACAGTATACAGAACAGTTTACAGTATACAGAACAGTTCAAAGTATACAGAACAGTTTACAGTATACAGAACAGTGTACAATATACAGAACAGTTCACAGTATACAGAACAGTGTACAGTATACAATATACAGAACAGTGTACAGTATACAGAACCCCGTACAGTAAATACAATACAAATACCAACATCTGGACCAACATAACCTCTCCGCTTACTTCAGGGATTACCATTGTTAGCACAACAGACCATTACCCCACATTTCTCCTAACCAACATTTTAATAAACCACCTCTAGATACATGAAAGATAAGCTTTAGGCTGCACAATGAAACTTCTATAGGCAATTTTATAGCTGCTGCTGCTAATGTCACCTGGGAGTCCGAATTAGGTAACATAGGGGACATCAACCTAGCAGTGCAATCATTTCTTCAAAAAACTCTCAGCCTTTATAACACCCACTGTCCTATGTTAACGAAACAAGTCACAACTAAAAGGCTAAATAATCCTTGGCTTACAAAGGGAATACTTAAATCTATTGATAAAAAACATGACTTTGAGAAGATGTATAGGTTAGGACTCGTCTCCAAAGAATTTTCAAAGAATTACTCATCATTGCTATCTAAAATAATTAGAAGAGCCAAAATTAAATACTACGAAGATAAATTTACCCACACAAAGGACAACATTAAGACAACATGGAGCACAATTTCACAAATATTGGGATCAAAAAGGATTTTATATAACAAACCAATACTCCTTTCAAATAACGATGGTCTGCTTTCAGCCTCTGATAGTGCTATTGAATTCGATAGGTTTTTCTCATCCATTGGGTCATCCCTTGCTAATGATATTCCATCTTCCACGACTAATGTTCAGGACTATCTTACACGTAACTATCCACAGTCTCTGTACCTAATGCCTGCTAATTCCACTGATGTTAATGAGATAATCCTTTCCCCTAAAACCAAGTCTAGTGCCCTTGAGGAGATACCAACTCTAATTTACTAAAAAGCCTCCAGATCTTTAGCTCCTGCCATTGCATTACTTTACAACAAGTCACTTGAACTCCAAACCTTTCCAGATATTCTAAAAAAAAGCGAGAGTAACCCCAGTCTATAAATGTGGTGATCTCACTGATGTCAACAACTTCAGATCTATATCACCTCTGCCAAACTTGTCAAAAATATTTGAAAAACTAATCTGCAAACAGCTTTACTCTTATCTAGCCAAACACAATATACAGTATTTAGCTCGTGTCAATATGGCTTCATATTCCCCAAAAAAACACTAACGGTGCACTTGTGCACTTATTAGTATGATTAACTTGATACATGCAGCTCTTGATAAAAATGAGTTCCCTGTTGGGTTATTTGTGGACCTGCGTAAGGGTTTTGACACTGTCAATCACCAAAACCTTCTTCTTAAATTACATCATATTGAGTCAGAGGACACTCCCTGCAATACCTTCAATCTTACCTTACTCACAGGCTCCAGTATGTTTCTGTGAATAATTCAATTTCTCCCACCCTACCCTTCAACATTGGTGTTCCTCAGGGCAGCATACTTGGCCCTCTCCTCTTTCTCATCTACATTAATGACCTTCCAAATGCCTCCCAACATCTCAAACCAATTCTATTTGCTGACGACACAACCTTCATTTACTCCAGTTCTGACCCCCTTGCTCTAAATGTCATAGTGAATACTGAACTAAATAAAGTCCATCTCTGGCTAACTGCCAACAAACTCACTCGCAACATTGACAAAACTTTCTATATTTTGTTTGGCAATAAATCAATCCTCAAATTAAATTCATCTCAGGATAAACAATATCCAAATTTGTAACAAAGTAGATGGCAAATTCCTGGGTGTTCTCATTGAACGAAAGCCGAATTTCCAGGGACACATTCTAAATATTTCAAAAAAGTTTCTAAAACTGTTGGCATTCTTTCTAAGATCAGATACCTCGCCATGGCCTGGTGATTCTCTATTACTCTCTCATCTATCCTTATCTCAATTATGGTCTCTGTGCTTGGGGTTCTACTACACAAAATCACTTACGCCCTCTAATTATTCAACACAAAGCTGCTATTGGAACAATATCTAACTCTGGCCCCAGACAGCACTCGGTACCCTTACTCAAATCTTTAAATATGTTAGATATTAAGTCACTGCACATCCTCTCATGTGTACTCAATATAGTTAAAACTCTGAACTGCAATGTCAATCCTGAACTTAGAAGCTTCCTAGAAGGTTGTAACAGAACTCATGGGCATCACACCAGAAACAAATACCTATTTGATATTCCAAGAGTGCGACTTAACCAAACTAGAAATGCTCTACAATTCAAGGGACCCACAATATGGAATGACCTTCCCAATCATGTCAAAGACTGTACCTCTCTCAACCACTTTAAGAGTAAAACCAAGTACTACCTAATTAACTCCATGTAACCTACCTTACCCCTTAAATGTTAACCTATGTCTTGCTATTTTTTTAAACAAAGTTGTTCACAACTTGTACAATTGCTGATTTCTGCCATGTTCCCCCCCCCCTTTTTTATTTCTTTTTTCAACATAATTTATACCTGATCCCAATTACTATTTAGTTTTATTCTAAAAAAAATTCCTCCATACCTTGTCCAAAACGCTATGCGTACTAGTGGCTCTAGGTATTGTATGTACTAGCTCTATTTATAAATCCAACATTATGTTTGTAAATCAACTATGTATGTACTTTCCTGAATAAAATTTACTTTACTAACTTTACCAGTAACAGAAGACAAATGACCCTGCCAACGGGCAAGGATTGAGGAATGAATAACTGGGTAGAAGTTGGAATAGAGGATACCTTTACGGGAGATGGCACAAGTGTGGAGAGCCTCCTTAGCGGCAGCGTCTGCATGCTCATTTAAGGACACGCCAATATGGCTGGGAACCCAGCAAAACTCCACAGTCTTCAACCTACTAGAGACAAGAAACAGCCAATGTTGAGTTTCGACTACTACAGGATGGACTGGATTAAAGCACTCCAGAGCCATGAGGGCACTGTGAGTGTCAACTACAACAACAAAGGAGAGTTGACAGCGAGAAAGCAGTGACGAAGGACATACAAAATAGCATAAAGTTCTGCCATGAAGATGCTAGTCTCCGGAGGCAGGCGACACATATAGGTGTTGTCAGGAAAAACAACAGAGTAGCCTACACCGTCGGCAGACTTAGACCCTTCTGTACTTAGATTTAGACCCAGACTTTACTCCTCTTACCCCCCCCCCCCCTGTAGGAGGGGTAAAGCTTTAGTCACGTGAGTCAAAGTTTTACAAAACTGAGGAAAGGGGACCCTTCAAAGGGGCAAGGACGGAACGACATGAAGAGAAATATTGGAAACACGAACCGAAAGTCTTGTATGCGAGACAATCGTACAGAAAGAGGTAAGTGGTGAAATGGAACAGGGGACCACAGGAGAAGTAAAGGTCAAAGTACGACATTAACGAGAGTAAGGGACCGTGCAAGGTAGGGAAGACAGTAGCGATCATGTTGATCCTGTAGAGACAGGACGCCAGTTTCGGCGTTAGCGATCACAGGCTTAGGGGTAGGAGTCGAAAGAAAGGCACCAGATCTGAGGAGCACCCCAGTATGGTGCAGAGCATCCAAACGGCAAAGAGTAGAAGAAGTAGACGAGTAAGCAGGGCAACCATAATCGAGTTTAGACAGTAATAGAGAGGAATGTAGAAAGAGGAGCATGCGCCTATCCACTCCCCAAGAAGTATGAGACAAGACCTTACATCAGTTATGGGCCTTACAGCGTTCAACTCGGAGGTAAGAGATATAGGGTGACCAAGACAAACAAGTGTCAAAGATTAACCTCAAAAGATTAGCAGAATCTTTGTACACAAGGGGATGACAATAAAGCGACAAAGGGGGATGAAGAACGACCTGCTTCAAAGTAAAAGTCATAGCACAAGTTTTAGTTGCAAAGAACTTGAAGCCATGATTGGTGGCCCAAGACGACACGGCATCAATCATAAGTTAAAGCCGTCGTTGAAGGAAAGGCGAGTCATCACCTCGACAGCAGAGGGTAAGATCATCAACATGATCTTACTGAATGCTGAGAAGATGCCAGAGGGAAGGGAGGAAAGAAGACCATTGAGGGCAACCAGAAAAAGAGTAGTCCTCAGAACATTACCTTGGGGCACACCATCGTACAGCCGAAAAGAGGCACAGAGAGTGGTACCAAACCTCACTCTAAAGGAACGACCAGAGAGAAAGCTTCTGTGGGATATCTGGGCTTGACTCAATTTATTTAATTATTAAATTAATGAAATCAATTACGAAGGACCACCCACTTTTAAGAAAAGAGGGAAACTAATAAAAAGTGATCATTAGAAACACAAGGAAGAACCAGTGTCTATGGATAAATATTATAAAGTATAATCACTTAAATAATTAATGGGCTGTATAGTTAATTAACTAAAGTCAAAGCCTCAAACACCTACATTGGGGGGGGGGGGTATTGCTAGAACTTCATATACGTCTAGGAACTAGTGTGGTTCGTGCACCAGTTCATTGTTTGATAAATAATATTGTGACCAAAATATTAGAGAATCAATAGGCGATTACCAACAGAAATTATAAAGATTATTAGCATTAGAAAGCAATCATCTAAATAAACACATATTATCTCCAGTGTACATGATGAGTATTCAATTTGATAGAATCATGAACAAATAGCAAAAATTAGAGTAATTAAATGTGTACAAAAAGTCTTAGCTTTAAGACGATTTCTATGACATCATTCACGCCTCGTCCTCGTGATCTCAGGATTTCCACGTAGAAGCCCTTAGAGGTGAATAACACGAATGTAGGTAACAGCTCGTTGACTCCTCACATACGAGGAGGGATATTATACTGTAATTTAAGGGATATTACGTAGCATTGAACTAGGCTACTTAAATCTCAATATTCATGAAATATAAAATAAAAATTAGTGCGGTACTAACGTTGGATTTTTTGTAGTCGTTCGATATAACGACAGGCTGCCCACGACATATACAATCTCTAATGATGCATCAAAAAAGAACTATATACTTATCGAAAGGTGCAAATTATGCTGAAGCTTGCCGGTATCGCGTCTCAGTCTCAAACTTCCACAATGTCGTACACGTGGTTAATAGCTTGGCTTGAATATCGACGCGTTATTAGTTGATAGAGCACTGCAGATCACGTAGAAGAATAATTATTCATTCTGGGTTGAGTATCAGTGTAATTCTTGCTGATAATCCCAACGTCACGTGTCTCAGACTCTGACGCCACGACCTTTGTTGCTCAATTCCGCAACACGAGTTCACCACTCCTGGACACAATGGCGTCTCTTCCCTCTTCAACCCGCGTCCCCGCATTCACCACAGAAATTATTTATCACGAATAATATTATTTCGCGCAATTGTGGCTGAAAGACTTTAATAAAGACTGGGTTGTAATTCTAGGGATTTAAATATTATTACTTTCTCATCTCATGGTGGTAAACAAGAAATGGAGAAGATTTTAGTTTTCTCCATGGCATTCACGCGTGACAGTAAATTTCTTACTTGATAACAATTGTAACTAAAAACTCTCGATTTAGAATTATCTGGAAGTTATGTTATCCATAAATAATTATCACACGGAATACTAATGATTTTAGAGAATCACATTCAATTCTCTAACACACTGGCTATAAATGTGTTTAACTAGATATAATCTGACGCAATACTGGTGCTTGGTTTCGTAAGAATTCCAGTATCCATATGCAGATATAATAGTTAGTTTATGTGAACATTACTATTAGTAAGTTTTAGTAACTACTGTAATTAGTATATTTTAATACTGATTTATTATAATACAATAGTATTGTATTAGTGTTGGAAATTTCCAACAGCTTCGGAGGAAGAGAAGGAGATTACCACGAAGGCTAAAAGAACGAAGTTGGGACAGACTATGGTATCTCCTGGTGGTGTCATATGCCTTTTCCAGGTAAAAAAGGACAACAACAACGGAGGTCTTTGCAACAAAAACAGTACGAATATGGACCACCAAGTTCACCAAGACATCAGTCAAGCTGCAGTACTTGCAAAAGCCAAATTGAGAAGTGGAGAGCTGGTGATAGTGTTCCAAGAACCACATCAGACAAACATTGACCACACATTCAAAGAGTTTGCAGATGCAACTTGTGAGAGCAATGGGGCAGAAGTCCTTAAGTGATGTCCTTAGAGACCTTGGTTTCCGAAAAGGAAGAACAACTGCCTTGAGCCAGTCCTCAGGGACTGACGACGACTCCCAGATACGGTTATACAGATTCAGTAAATACTGAAACGCGCTTGGAGGGAGATGATGCAGCATCTCACAATGAATGTCATCTGAGCCTTTTGACACTGCACATGTGAATTTAAGGGCACCATCTAATCTTGAGGTTCCTCGAGGTTATCTTGAGATGATTTCGGGGCTTAGCATACCCTCGACCAGGCCTCCTTTTTGTTACACACCCCCAGGAAGCAGCCCGTAGCAGCTGTCTAACTCCCCGGTACCTATTTACTGTTAGGTGAACAGGTGCATCAGGGTGAAAGAAACTCTGCCCCTTTGTTTCCACCTCCACCTGGAATCAAACCCAGAACCTCACGACTATGAATGCTGAGCGCTCTCCTCACAGCTGTCAGGCCCCCAAAGTTCAAAGTTAAAAAAAAATGCCCAATGTTCCAGTACCTGACGCCTGACAGCTGGGTGGACAGCACTTCAGATTCGTAGTCCTGAGGTTCCGGGTTTGATCCACAGGTGGAGGCGGAGACAAATGGGCAAAATTGTTTCTTTCACCCTAATGCCCCTGTTACCTAGCAGTAAATAGGTACCTGGGAGTTAGACAGCTGCTACGGGCTGCTTCCTGGGGCATGTACATTAGTTGTATGTACAGTTTTGGCCAGGAAGTGAATGTCATATGCTGAAGATATTGAACACATGAGCACATTAGATATATGTACAGTTTTGACCAAAGGTTCATCTCGGTTACAGAGGAGACAGTCACATGTGATATAAGATAATTAACATGATGTTTGTAACATGGTGTAACGGGAGTGTTGAGGAGAGTTCAAGAAGAGTACACTGAGGGGTTGTGGGTCCAGCCTCAGTTAATAGCAATATTTGCCATCGTCATTTATTTGTATTATATGTTTTTTTTTTTTACTTAGTTTATTTCCTACCTCTGCAGGTGTGAAAGTGAACCGAGAGTAATTAAAGCCCATCACTATTTCTCGAATACATATAGATACAAATCAGGATGGGAATAATCAAATTAGTGAGAAAATCCTTAGGAGCCGTGATGAGGATGCGAACCTATGTGGTGGGTATTCCCACGCACACACCCTAGACAATCAGGCCACGACATGGGAAAAGGACTGCAATCTGGAGTTCTGCTGAACACACGAGGGTTTCTCAATGCTTCTATTGAAGCCGGACCAGGATTATCACACAATCCCCCCCCCCCCATGCACTCTGACAAAGTGCATGGGGGGGGTAATCACATGTTAGTGTCATTACTCTGTGTATTAAAAGAGAATCATCAGAGGTAGAACATTCCTAGATGACAGCGAGAGTGCATGGGGAGGATTGTGTGAAAATCTCCCTAGAGTGCATGGGGGGAATTGTGTGAAAATCCCCCAGAGTGCATGCAGGGGATTGTGTGAAAATCCTGGTCAGGCTTCAGTGGAAGCCTCAGGAAACCCTCGTGTGTTCAGCAGAACTCCAGGTTGCAATCCTTTTCCATGTTGTGGCCTGATTGTCTGAGGTGTGTGTGTTGGACTACCAAACACATAGGTTGTTAGTGTGATTACTCGCTGTGAATCAAATTAGTATTGGTGAGGATTGCTAAACATGCCCTCGTACTGATTTTTTAGGCTTACACTAATTTCTTTGTCGTCCATTGTGTGTGAACCTTTGTTTATAATAATAGGTCCAATACTGGAGGAGATTTTTATTACGATTTCACATATTTGAAGAAATATTTTGGAGTGTTCTTTTCTCTTGAGTGACTTTCTGTTCTAATTTACAAGGCTTTACAATTATGTAAAAACATCATTGCTATGTATTCTTATAAACCCAATGTACCTTCTTGTATATAAATAAATGGCATTTCTTCAATCTGGTATGGTTGGTGCACGTATGGTTGATGTGAGGCGTCACCAGGTGACTCTCTGGGTGTTACTGGCATCAGTGAAGTGCCAGAAGCAGAGCTTTCTTTCCTTCACAGTTGAGGGGAGGAACCAGTGGAGCTGGGGGTGCCCAAAGCCTCACAGAGACAACGACTATCCAAAGTGGACCTCTGGGCTCATATTGCTGCTCAGCAACGACAGCAGTGATTCTTGTTGACACTCCCAAGTTGGGTGAGAAAGAACTAAGAAATAATCCCCACCTGTTATGATATGAGGTTATGAACTTCCAATAAATAAATAAATAAATAAATAAATATATATATATATATATATATATATATATATATATATATATATATATATATATATATATATATATATATATATATATATATTTATTAAGGGGGAGTAACCTACAGCATCAATGGAAAACATAGCCTGGCCAAATATCAATAAGTGTCTAAGGGAGTGAAAGGCTAACAAAAATATTCCAGTTTACTGGGCATTAACATAGATGAACATAACATAAAAAAAAATAATACAATCTATAAACTCACACTCAATAATTTATCCAGCTTCTCAAAGCTGGGCATGATCATCAACAGGTCTCAAAACTGCATACAATCAGCACTAGCTGACGCCAGGCTCTATCGTGGCGCAGTGGGACACTGGCGTCTATTATGCTGCTAATACCAATACAGGGTGGTGGTGGTGGTGTCACAACCATTAACAAATGAGGCATGAGGAATCAATATCATACACAGCACAATGGCATCACTTAAGATCCTCAGGTACCCACCTCACTAAGATATATAACAGCACCTATCACCTGGTATAAAGGATGCACAATGGTAGAACTGATCCATGGTATACATTACTGCAACATGACAAATATCCTAGCAGTCAAATGACACAAATAAGGTCACAAAACCCGGACCGTAGCGGCAACACATGCGCTCGACTGAGAAAATCAAAGAGTGACCGCCCAGAGCCATGCTGGCCGGGAGCGACACTGTATCCACCTCTATGAGTCAGCTGACTCCTCTCTTTCAAATATCTCAAGCTCATATACAGACATATCTCGATCAAGAACTTCTAATTAATATATCAACAAAATAAAGACTATAATACACAACCTTACATAATAATACATATCAATAATTCAGTACATTAAAGATTATATCATGATATAAAAATATGTGAACAAAGAATTCATATTGGCAAGACATGGTAACACTGGCGGGAGAGGGGAGGAGGGGTTAAGGGAGGATTTCAAGACGTCTGCCCACCAGCCATTATACATAAGTATACATGAATACAATATAAAGTATATCAAATCAAATCAAATGTTTATTTAGGTAAGGTACATACATACAAGAGATTTTACAAAGAGTGATGGATTTATAGATAGGGCTAGTACATACAATGCCTAAAGCCACTATTACGCTATATATATATACAACCTGTGTATCAAAACCATGTCTATGTGGTATACATCTCACAGTGCCAAAATCTAATTTAATTTTAGAGGACAATGTAATGGACAATAATGAAAGGGAAATTATACAGTATACATGACAGTAATACATCCGAGACCTAAATTTATACATTCATTATCATTGTTCACATTATATTTCCAATACAGCATTATGTAGCATTCCATAATAAAAGCATATACGGATGTTTTTCAAGCTACATGACATTAGGCTACTGCTATTCACTAGACTTCTAATATATATCCACAAATACATGGCAAGGACTTATGGTACAGCTATATATAATATACATAGATATATGGGGAATACATTGGCAATACACATTTAATACTAGTGTGTTGTCGAAAAAATAATAACTACATAAATTAATATTCGTGATACTAGGCTAATCAGCCAAGACATCACTATACAGTTTGAGCACATCATACACCAGCTATAGTATGATCATACTGGTGTATGTGTGGTTATAACACCACCTCACACCCATATTGTGATAACACAACACACCATGGACCAGTATGGTAATATCACAATGGACCAGTATGGTAATATCACAACACACCATGGACCAGTATGGTAATATCACAACACATCATGGACCAGTATGGTAATATCACAATGGACCAGTATGGTAATATCACAACACACCATGGTCCAGTATGGTAATATCACAACACACCATGGACCAGTATGATAATATCACAACACACCATGGTCCAGTATGGTAATATCACAACACACCATGGACCAGTATGGTAATACCACAACACACCATGGTCCAGTATGGTAATATCACAACACACCATGGACCAGTATGGTAATATCACAACACACCATGGTCCAGTATGGTAATATCACAACACACCATGGTCCAGTATGGTAATATCACAACACACCATGGACCAGTATGGTAATATCACAACACACCATGGTCCAGTATGTTAATATCACAACACACCATGGTCCAGTATGGTAATATCACAACACACCATGGACCAGTATGGTAATATCACAACACACCATGGTCCAGTATGGTAATACCACAACACACCATGGTCCAGTATGGTAATATCACAACACACCATGGACCAGTATGGTAATATCACAATGGACCAGTATGGTAATATCACAACACACCATGGTCCAGTATGGTAATATCACAACACACCATGGACCAGTATGGTAATATTACAACACACCATGGTCCAGTATGGTAATATCACAACACACCATGGTCCAGTATGGTAATATCACAACACACCATGGACCAGTATGGTAATATCACAACACACCATGGTCCAGTATGTTAATATCACAACACACCATGGTCCAGTATGGTAATACCACAACACACCATGGTCCAGTATGTTAATATCACAACACACCATGGTCCAGTATGGTAATACCACAACACACCATGGGTCAGTATGGTAATATCACAACACACCATGGACCAGTATGGTAATACCACAACACACCATGGTCCAGTATGGTAATATCACAACACACCCGAGTAATAGTGAAATAGCAGTGATAGTGAAGTGATGGTAGTATAGTAGTGGTAGTAATATAACAGTGATGGTGCGGTAGTGGTACTGTAGCAATGATGGTGATACAATGGTGAAAGAGAAATGATGTTGGTGTAGCAGTGATAGTGTTATGTGATAGTGAACTGTTGGTGATATAACAGTGACAACAGCTGTCATATGGTGACACCAACAATTTGTTACTTAACATGGGTACAGGGTCAGTATATGACCCCAAGTGTGGGACCTTAGGTGATGGTGATAGAGCTGATAGTGAAGCTATAGTGATACAGCAATGATAGGTTACAGTACTGAGAAGATATAGCATTGATGGTGATACAGCCATGATTGTCAGGTATATGATACCAAACTATAAATACCAAAGTGTTAAATACCAAAGATAGTGAAGTTATGATGATATAGTGATAAAGGTCTGTCCTTAAGTTACATTGTCATCAAAACACGCAGTCCATGGTGATGCTGAAGTGATGGTGATGGTGGTGGTACAGAGAACTAGAGTGGCAGCACAACACCACAGTAGTGATGGTACAGTGAACTAGAGTGGCAGCACAACACCACAGTAGTGATGGCGGTGGTACAGTGAACTAGAGTGGCAGCACAACACCACAGTAGTGATGGTGATGGTACAGTGAACTAGAGTGGCAGCACAACACCACAGTAGTGATGGTACAGTGAACTAGAGTGGCAGCACGACACCACAGTAGTGATGGTGGGGGTACAGTGAACTAGAGTGGCAGTACAACACCACAGTAGTGATGGTGATGGTACAGTGAACTAGAGAGGCAGCACAACACCACAGTAGTGATGGTGATGGTACAGTGAACTAGAGTGGCAGCACAACACCACAGTAGTGATGGTACAGTGAACTAGAGTGGCAGCACAACACCACAGTAGTGATGGTGATAGTGGTACAGTGAACTAGAGTGGCAGCACAACACCACAGTAGTGATGGTGGTGGTACAATGAACTGGAGTGGCAGCACAACACCACAGTAGTGATGGTGATGGTACAGTGAACAAGAGTGGCAGCACAACACCACAGTAGTGATGGTGATAGTGTTACAGTGAACTAGAGTGGCAGCACTACACCACAGTAGTGATGGTGATGGAACAGTGAACTAGAGTGGAACTACAGTGGAACTAGAGTGGCAGCACAACACCACAGTAGTTATGGTGATGGTGGTACAGTGAACTTGAGTGGCAGCACAACACAACAGTAGTGATGGTGGTGGCACAGTGAACTAGAGTGGCAGCACAACACCACAGTAGTGATGGTGATGGTACAGTGAACTAGAGTGGCAGCACGACACCACAGTAGTGATAGTACAGTTAATTAGAGCGGCAGCACAACACCACAGTGGTGATGGTGGTGGTACAGTGAACTAGAGTGGCAGCACAACACCACAGTAGTGATGGTACAGTGAACTAGAGTGGCAGCACAACACCCCAGTAGTGATGGTACAGTGAACTAGAGTGGCAGCACAACACCACAGTAGTGATGGTACAGTGAACTAGAGTGGCAGCCCAACACCACAGAAGTGATGGTGGTGGTACAGTGAACTATAGTGGCAGCACAACACCACAGTAGTGATGGTGATAGTGGTACAGTGAACTAGAGTGGCAGTACAACACCACAGTAGCGATGGTAGTGGTACAGTGAACTAGAGTGGCAGCACAACACCACAGTAGTGATGGTGATGGTACAGTGAACTAGAGTGGCAGCCCAACACCACAGTAGTGATGCTGATAGTGGTACAGTGAACTAGAGTGGCAGCACAACACCACAGTAGTGATGGTGATGGTACAGTGAACTAGAGTGGCAGCACAACACCACAGTAGTTATGGTGATGGTGATACAGTGAACTTGATTGGCAGCACAACACAACAGTAGTGATGGTGGTGGTACAGTGAGCTAGAGTGGCAGCACAACACCACAGTAGTGATGGTGATGGTACAGTGAACTAGAGTGGCAGCACAACACCCCAGTAGTGATGGTACAGTGAACTAGAGTGGCAGCACAACACCACAGTAGTGATGGTAAAGTGAACTAGAGTGGCAGCACAACACCACAGTAGTGATGGTGATGGTACAGTGAACTAGAGTGGCAACACAACACCATAGTAGTGATGGTGGTGGTACAGTGAACTAGAGTGGTAGCACAACACCACAGTAGTGATGGTGGTGGTACAGTGAACTAGAGTGGCAGCACAACACCACAGTAGTGATGGTGATGGTACAGTGAACTAGAGTGGCAGCACAACACCACAGTAGTGATGGTGACAGTGGTACAGTGAACTAGAGTGGCAGCACTACACCACAGTAGTGATGGTGATGGTACAGTGAACTAGAGTGGCAGCAGAACACCACAGTAGGGATGGTACAGTGAACTAGAGTGGCAGCACAACACCACAGTAGTGATGGTGGTGGTACAGTGAACTAGAGTGGCAGCACAACACCACAGTAGTGATGGTGATGGTACAGTGAACTAGAGTGACAGCACAACACCTCAGTAGTGATGGTACAGTGAACTAGAGTGGCAGCACAACACCACAGTA
The DNA here is from genome assembly GCF_040958095.1 of Procambarus clarkii. Classification (NCBI taxonomy): domain Eukaryota; kingdom Metazoa; phylum Arthropoda; class Malacostraca; order Decapoda; family Cambaridae; genus Procambarus; species Procambarus clarkii. Next base: position 36,063,869 of record NC_091190.1, read on the forward strand.
GTAATGGTACAGTGAACTAGAGTGGCAGCACAACACCACAGTAGTGATGGTGATGGTACAGTGAACTAGACTGGCAGCACAACACCACAGTAGTGATGGTAGTGGTACAGTGAACTAGAGTGGCAGCACAACACCACAGTAGTGATGGTGATGGTACAGTGAACTAGAGTGGCAGCCCAACACCACAGAAGTGATGCTGATAGTGGTACAGTGAACTAGAGTGGCAGCACAACACCACAGTAGTGATGGTGATGGTACAGTGAACTAGAGTGGCAGCACAACACCACAGTAGTTATGGTGATGGTGGTACAGTGAACTTGAGTGGCAGCACAACACAACAGTAGTGATGGTGGTGGTACAGTGAACTAGAGTGGCAGCACAACACCACAGTAGTGATGGTGGTGGTACAGTGAACTAGAGTGGCAGCACGACACCACAGTAGTGATAGTACAGTGAACTAGAGCGGCAGCACAACACCACAGTGGTAATGGTGGTGGTACAGTGAACTAGAGTGGCAGCACAACACGACAGTAGTGATGGTGATGGTACAGTGAACTAGAGTGGCAGCACAACACCCCAGTAGTGATGGTACAGTGAACTAGAGTGGCAGCACAACATGACAGTAGTGATGGTACAGTGAACTAGAGTGGCAGCCCAACACCACAGTAGTGATGGTGGTGGTACAGTGAACTATAGTGGCAGCACAACACCACAGTAGTGATGGTGATGGTGGTACAGTGAACTAGAGTGGCAGTACAACACCACAGTAGTGATGGTAGTGGTACAGTGAACTAGAGTGGCAGCACAACACCACAGTAGTAATGGTGATGGTACAGTGAACTAGAGTGGCAGCCCAACACCACAGTAGTGATGCTGATAGTGGTACAGTGAACTAGAGTGGGAGCACAACACCACAGTAGTGATGGTGATGGTACAGTGAACTAGAGTGGCAGCACAACACCACAGTAGTAATGGTGATGGTGGTACAGTGAACTTGAGTGGCAGCACAACACAACAGTAGTGATGGTGGTGGTACAGTGAACTAGAGTGGCAGCACAACACCACAGTAGTGATGGTACAGTGAACTAGAGTGGCAGCACAACACCACAATAGTGATGGTACAGTGAACTAGAGTGGCAGCCCAACACCACAGTAGTGATGGTGGTAGTACAGTGAACTATAGTGGCAGCACAACACCACAGTAGTGATGGTGATGGTGGTACAGTGAACTAGAGTGGCAGCACAACACCACAGTAGTGATGGTGGTGGTACAGTGAACTAGAGTGGCAGTACAACACCACAGTAGTGATGGTAGTGGTACAGTGAACTAGAGTGGCAGCACAACACCACAGTAGTGATGGTGATGGTACAGTGAACTAGAGTGGCAGCCCAACACCACAGTAGTGATGCTGATAGTGGTACAGTGAACTAGAGTGGCAGCACAACACCACAGTAGTGATGGTGATGGTACACTGAACTAGAGTGGCAGCACAACACCCCAGTAGTGATGGTGGTGGTACAGTGAACTAGAGTGGCAACACAACACCCCAGTAGTGATGGTACAGTGAACTAGAGTGGCAGCACAACACCACAGTAGTGATGGTACAGTGAACTAGAGTGGCAGCACAACACCATAGTAGTGATGGTGGTGGTACAGTGAACTAGAGTGGTAGCACAACACCATAGTAGTGATGGTGGTGGTACAGTGAACTAGAGTGGCAGCACAACACCACAGTAGTGATGGTGATGGTACAGTGAACTAGAGTGGCAGCACAACACCACAGTAGTGATGGTGATAGTGGTACAGTGAACTAGAGTGGCAGCACTACACCACAGTAGAGATGGTGATGGTACAGTGAACTAGAGTGGCAGCAGAACACCACAGTAGGGATGGTACAGTGAACTAGAGTGGCAGCACAACACCACAGTAGTGATGGTGGTGGTACAGTGAACTAGAGTGGCAGCACAACACCACAGTAGTGATGGTGATGGTACAGTGAACTAGAGTGGCAGCACAAAACCCCAGTAGTGATGGTACAGTGAACTAGAGTGGCAGCACAACACCACAGTAGTAATGGTACAGTGAACTAGAGTGGCAGCACAACACCACAGTAGTGATGGTGATGGTACAGTGAACTAGAGTGGCAGCACAACACCACAGTAGTGATGGTGGTGGTACAGTGAACTAGAGTGGCAGTACAACACCACAGTAGTGATGGTAGTGGTACCGTGAACTAGAGTGGCAGCACAACACCACAGTAGTGATGGTGATGGTACAATGAACTAGAGTGGCAGCCCAACACCACAGTAGTGATGCTGATAGTGGTACAGTGAACTAGAGTGGCAGCACAACACCACAGTAGTTATGGTGATGGTGGTACAGTGAACTTGAGTGGCAGCACAACACAACAGTAGTGATGGTGGTGGTACAGTGAACTAGAGTGGCAGCACAACACAACAGTAGTGATGGTGATGGTACAGTGAACTAGAGTGGCAGCACAACACCACAGTAGTTATGGTGATGGTGGTACAGTGAACTTGAGTGGCAGCACAACACAACAGTAGTGATGGTGGTGGTACAGTGAACTAGAGTGGCAGCACAACACCACAGTAGTGATGGTGATGGTACAGTGAACTAGAGTGGCAGCACAACACCACAGTAGTGATGGTGGTGGTACAGTGAACTAGAGTGGCAGCACGACACCACAGTAGTGATAGTACAGTGAACTAGAGTGGCAGCCCAACACCACAGTAGTGATGGTGGTGGTACAGTGAACTATAGTGGCAGCACAACACCACAGTAGTGATGGTGATGGTGATACAGTGAACTAGAGTGGCAGTACAACACCACAGTAGTGATGGTAGTGGTACAGTGAACTAGAGTGGCAGCACAACACCACAGTAGTGATGGTGATGGTACAGTGAACTAGAGTGGCAGCCCAACACCATAGTAGTGATGCTGATAGTGGTACAGTGAACTAGAGTGGCAGCACAACACCACAGTAGTTATGGTGATGGTGGTACAGTGAACTTGAGTGGCAGCACAACACAACAGTAGTGATGGTGGTGGTACAGTGAACTAGAGTGGCAGCACAACACCACAGTAGTGATAATGATGGTACAGTGAACTAGAGTGGCAGCACAACACCCCAGTAGTGATGGTACAGTGAACTAGAGTGGCAGCACAACACCACAGTAGTGATGGTAAAGTGAACTAGAGTGGCAGCACAACACCACAGTAGTGATGGTGATGGTACAGTGAACTAGAGTGGCAGCACAACACCATAGTAGTGATGGTGGTGGTACAGTGAACTAGAGTGGTAGCACAACACCACAGTAGTGATGGTGGTGGTACAGTGAACTAGAGTGGCAGCACAACACCACAGTAGTGATGGTGATGGTACAGTGAACTAGAGTGGCAGCACAACACCACAGTAGTGATGGTGATAGTGGTACAGTGAACTAGAGTGGCAGCACTACACCACAGTAGTGATGGTGATGGTACAGTGAACTAGAGTGGCAGCGGAACACCACAGTAGGGATGGTACAGTGAACTAGAGTGGCAGCACAACACCACAGTAGTGATGGTGGTGGTACAGTGAACTAGAGTGGCAGCACAACACCACAGTAGTGATGGTGATGGTACAGTGAACTAGAGTGGCAGCACAACACCCCAGTAGTGATGGTACAGTCAACTAGAGTGGCAGCACAACACCACAGTAGTAATGGTACAGTGAACTAGAGTGGCAGCACAACACCACAGTAGTGATGGTGATGGTACAGTGAACTAGAGTGGCAGGACAACACCACAGCAGTGATGGTGGTGGTACAGTGAACTAGAGTGGTAGCATAACACCACAGTAGTGATGGTGGTGGTACAGTGAACTAGAGTGGCAACACAACACCACAGTAGTGATGGTGATGGTGCAGTGAACTAGAGTAGCAGCACAACACCACAGTAGTGATGGTGATGGTACAGTGAACTAGAGTGGCAGCACAACACCCCAGTAGTGATGGTACAGTGAACTAGAGTGGCAGCACAACACCACAGTAGTGATGGTACAGTGAACTAGAAAGGCAGCACAACACCACAGTAGTGATGATGATGGTACAGTGAACTAGAGTGGCAGCACAACACCACAGTAGTGATGGTGGTGGTAGAGTGAACTAGAGTGGCAACAAAACACCACAGTAGTGATGGTACAGTGAACTAGAGTGGCAGCACAACACCACAGTAGTGATGGTGGTGGTACAGAGAACTAGAGTGGCAGCACAACACCACAGTAGTGATGATGGTGGTACAGTGAACTAGAGTGGAAGCACAACACCCCAGTAGTGATGGTGGTGGTACAGTGAACTAGAGTGGCAGCACAACACCACAGTAGTGATGGTACAGTACCCGAGACTAGTACCCGAGCTGAGAGGTATGAGCTACGAGGAGAGACTACGGGAATTAAACCTCACTTCGCTGGAAGACAGAAGAGTTAGGGGGGACATGATCACCACATTCAAGATTCTGAAGGGGATTGATAGGGTAGATAAAGACAGTCTATTTAACACAAGGGGAACACGCACAAGGGGACACAGGTGGAAACTGAGTGCCCAAATGAGCCACAGAGATATTAGAAAGAACTTTTTTAGTGTCAGAGTGGTTGACAAATGGAATGCATTAGGAAGTGATGTGGTGGAGGCTGACTCCATACACTGCTTTCAAGCGTAGATATGATAGAGCCCAATAGGTTCAGGAATCTGTACACCTGTTGATTGACGGTTGAGAGGCGGGACCAAAGAGCCAGAGCTCAACCCCCGCAAACACAACTAGGTGAGTACAGTGAACTAGAGTGACAGCACAACACCACAGCAGTGATGGTGGTGGTACAGTGAACTAGAGTGGCAGCACAACACCACAGTAGTGATGGTGATGGTACAGTGAACTAGAGTGGCAGCACAACACCCCAGTAGTGATGGTACAGTGAACTAGAGTGGCAGCACAACACCACAGTAGTGATGGTACAGTGAACTAGAGTGGCAGCCCAACACCACAGTAGTGATGATGGTGGTACAGTGAACTATAGTGGCAGCACAACACCACAGTAGTGATGGTGATGGTGGTACAGTGAACTAGAGTGGCAGCACAACACCACAGTAGTGATGGTGGTGGTACAGTGAACTAGAGTGGCAGTACAACACCACAGTAGTGATGGTAGTGGTACAGTGAACTAGAGTGGCAGCACAACACCACAGTAGTGATGGTGATGGTACAGTGAACTAGAGTGGCAGCCCAACACCACAGTAGTGATGCTGATAGTGGTACAGTGAACTAGAGTGGCAGCACAACACCACAGAAGTTATGGTGATGGTGGTACAGTGAACTTGAGTGGCAGCACAACACAACAGTAGTGATGGTGGTGGTACAGTGAACTAGAGTGGCAGCACAACACCACAGTAGTGATGGTGATGGTACAGTGAACTAGAGTGGCAGCACAACACCACAGTTAGTGATGGTGGTGGTACAGTGAACTAGAGTGGCAGGACAACACCACAGTAGTGATGGTGATGGTACAGTGAACTAGAGTGGCAGCACAACACCACAGTAGTGATGGTGGTGGTACAGTGAACTAGAGTGGCAGCACGACACCACAGTATTGATAGTACAGTGAACTAGAGCGGCAGCACAACACCACAGTGGTGATGGTGGTGGTACAGTGAACTAGAGTGGCAGGACAACACCACAGTAGTGATGGTGATGGTACAGTGAACTAGAGTGTCAGCACAACACCACAGTAGTGATGGTGGTGGTACAGTGAACTAGAGTGGTAGCACAACACCCCAGTAGTGATGATGGTGGTACAGTGAACTAGAGTGGTAGCACAATACCACAGTAGTGATGGTACAGTGAACTAGAGTGGCAGCACAACACCACAGCAGTGATGGTGGTGGTACACTGAACTAGAGTGGCAGCACAACACCCCAGTAGTGATGGTGGTGGTACAGTGAACTAGAGTGGCAACACAACACCCCAGTAGTGATGGTACAGTGAACTAGAGTGGCGGCACAACACCACAGTAGTGATGGTACAGTGAACTAGAGTGGCAGCACAACACCACAGTAGTGATTGTGGTGGTACAGTGAACTAGAGTGGCAGCACAACACCACAGTAGTGATGGTGATGGTGGTACAGTGAACTAGAGTGGCAGCACAACACGACAGAAGTGATGGTAGTGGTACAGTGAACTAGAGTGGCAGCCCAACACCACAGTAGTGATGGTGATGGTACAGTGAACTAGAGTGGCAGCACAACACCACAGTAGTTATGGTGATGGTGGTTCAGTGAACTTGAGTGGCAGCACAACACAACAGTAGTGATGGTGGTGGTACAGTGAACTAGAGTGGCAGCACGACACCACAATAGTGATGGTACAGTGAACTAGAGCGGCAGCACAATACCACAGTAGTGATGGTGGTGGTACAGTGAACTAGAGTGGCACCACAACACCACAGTAGTTATGGTGTTGGTACAGTGAACTAGAGTGGCAGCACAACACCACAGTAGTTATGATGGTGGTACAGTGAACTAGAGTGGCAACACGACACCACAGTAGTGATGGTACAGTGAACTAGAGCGGCAGCCCAACACCACAGTAGTGATGGTGGTGGTACAGTGAACTAGAGTGGCAGCACAACACCAAAGTAGTGATGGTACAGTGAATTAGAGTGTCAGTACAACATCACAGTAGTGATGGAACAGTGAACTAGAGTGGCAGCACAACACCACAGTGGTGATGGTGGTGGTACAGTGAACTAGAGTGGCAGCACAACACCACAGTAGTGATGGTACAGTGAACTAGAGTGGCAGCACAACACCACAGCAGTGATGGTGGTGGTACACTGAACTAGAGTGGCAGCACAACACCCCAGTAGTGATGGTGGTGGTACAGTGAACTAGAGTGGCAACACAACACCCCAGTAGTGATGGTACAGTGAACTAGAGTGGCGGCACAACACCACAGTAGTGATGGTACAGTGAACTAGAGTGGCAGCACAACACCACAGTAGTGATTGTGGTGGTACAGTGAACTAGAGTGGCAGCACAACACCACAGTAGTGATGGTGATGGTGGTACAGTGAACTAGAGTGGCAGCACAACACGACAGTAGTGATGGTAGTGGTACAGTGAACTAGAGTGGCAGCCCAACACCACAGTAGTGATGGTGATGGTACAGTGAACTAGAGTGGCAGCACAACACCACAGTAGTTATGGTGATGGTGGTTCAGTGAACTTGAGTGGCAGCACAACACAACAGTAGTGATGGTGGTGGTACAGTGAACTAGAGTGGCAGCACGACACCACAATAGTGATGGTACAGTGAACTAGAGCGGCAGCACAATACCACAGTAGTGATGGTGGTGGTACAGTGAACTAGAGTGGCAGCACAACACCACAGTAGTTATGGTGTTGGTACAGTGAACTAGAGTGGCAGCACAACACCACAGTAGTTATGATGGTGGTACAGTGAACTAGAGTGGCAACACGACACCACAGTAGTGATGGTACAGTGAACTAGAGCGGCAGCCCAACACCACAGTAGTGATGGTGGTGGTACAGTGAACTAGAGTGGCAGCACAACACCAAAGTAGTGATGGTACAGTGAATTGGAGTGTCAGTACAACACCACAGTAGTGATGGAACAGTGAACTAGAGTGGCAGCACAACACCACAGTGGTGATGGTGGTGGTACAGTGAACTAGAGTGGCAGCACAACACCACAGCAGTGATGGTGGTGGTACACTGAACTAGAGTGGCAGCACAACACCCCAGTAGTGATGGTGGTGGTACAGTGAACTAGAGTGGCAACACAACACCCCAGTAGTGATGGTACAGTGAACTAGAGTGGCGGCACAACACCACAGTAGTGATGGTACAGTGAACTAGAGTGGCAGCACAACACCACAGTAGTGATTGTGGTGGTACAGTGAACTAGAGTGGCAGCACAACACCACAGTAGTGATGGTGATGGTGGTACAGTGAACTAGAGTGGCAGCACAACACGACAGTAGTGATGGTAGTGGTACAGTGAACTAGAGTGGCAGCCCAACACCACAGTAGTGATGGTGATGGTACAGTGAACTAGAGTGGCAGCACAACACCACAGTAGTTATGGTGATGGTGGTTCAGTGAACTTGAGTGGCAGCACAACACAACAGTAGTGATGGTGGTGGTACAGTGAACTAGAGTGGCAGCACGACACCACAATAGTGATGGTACAGTGAACTAGAGCGGCAGCACAATACCACAGTAGTGATGGTGGTGGTACAGTGAACTAGAGTGGCACCACAACACCACAGTAGTTATGGTGTTGGTACAGTGAACTAGAGTGGCAGCACAACACCACAGTAGTTATGATGGTGGTACAGTGAACTAGAGTGGCAGCACGACACCACAGTAGTGATGGTACAGTGACCTAGAGCGGCAGCCCAACACCACAGTAGTGATGGTGGTGGTACAGTGAACTAGAGTGGCAGCACAACACCAAAGTAGTGATGGTACAGTGAATTAGAGTGTCAGTACAACACCACAGTAGTGATGGAACAGTGAACTAGAGTGGCAGCACAACACCACAGTGGTGATGGTGGTGGTACAGTGAACTAGAGTGGCAGCACAACACCACAGTAGTGATGGTGATGGTACAGTGAACTAGAGTGGCAGCACAACACCACAGTAGTGATGGTACAGTGAATTAGAGTGGCAGTACAACACCACAATAGTGATTGGTACAGTGAACTAGAGTGGCAGCACAACACCACAGTGGTGGTGGTGGTACAGTGAACTAGAGTGGCAGCACAACACCACAGTAGTGATGGTGATGGTACAGTGAACTAGAGTAGCAGCACAACACCACAGTAGTGATGGTGGTGGTACAGTGAACTAGAGTGGCAGCACAACACCACAGTAGTGATGGTGATGGTACAGTGAACTAGAGTAGCAGCACAACACCACAGTAGTGATGGTGGTGGTACAGTGAACTAGAGTGGCAGCACAACACCACAGTAGTGATGGTACAGTGAATTAGAGTGGCAGTACAACACCACAGTAGTGATGGTACAGTGAACTAGAGTGGCAGCACAACACCACAGTGGTGATGGTGGTGGTACAGTGAACTAGAGTAGCAGCACAACACCACAGTAGTGATGGTGGTGGTACAGTGAACTAGAGTGGCAGCACAACACCACAGTAATTATGGTACAGTGAATTAGAGTGGCAGTACAACACCACAGTAGTGATGGTACAGTGACCTAGAGTGGCAGCACAACACCACAGTGGTGGTGGTGGTACAGTGAACTAGAGTGGCAGCACAACACCACAGTAGTGATGGTGATGGTACAGTGAACTAGAGTAGCAGCACAACACCACAGTAGTGATGGTGGTGGTACAGTGAACTAGAGTGGCAGCACAACACCACAGTAGTGATGGTGATGGTACAGTGAACTAGAGTAGCAGCACAACACCACAGTAGTGATGGTGGTGGTACAGTGAACTAGAGTGGCAGCACAACACCACAGTAGTGATGGTACAGTGAATTAGAGTGGCAGTACAACACCACAGTAGTGATGGTACAGTGAACTAGAGTGGCAGCACAACACCACAGTGGTGATGGTGGTGGTACAGTGAACTAGAGTGGCAGCACAACACCACAGTAGTGATGGTGATGGTACAGTGAACTAGAGTAGCAGCACAACACCACAGTAGTGATGGTGGTGGTACAGTGAACTAGAGTGGCAGCACAACACCACAGTAGTGATGGTACAGTGAATTAGAGTGGCAGTACAACACCACAGTAGTGATGGTACAGTGAACTAGAGTGGCAGCACAACACCACAGTGGTGATGGTGGTGGTACAGTGAACTAGAGTGGCAGCACAACACCACAGTAGTGATGGTGATGGTACAGTGAACTAGAGTAGCAGCACAACACCACAGTAGTGATGGTGGTGGTACAGTGAACTAGAGTGGCAGCACAACACCACAGTGGTGATGGTGGTGGTACAGTGAACTAGAGTGGCAGCACAACACCACAGTAGAGATGGTGGTGGTACAGTGAACTAGAGTGGTAGCACAACACCACAGTAGTGATAGTACAGTGAACTAGAGTGGCAGCACAACACCACAATAGTGATAGGTGGTGGTACAGTGAATTAGAGTGGCAGCACAACACCATAGTAGTGATGGTACAGTGAACTTGAGTGGCAGCACAACACCACAGTAGTGATGGTACAGTGAACTAGAGTGGCAGCACAACACCACAGTAGTGATGGTGATGGTACAGTGAACTAGAGTGGCAGCACAACACCACAGTCCACCACAGTCACCTCCGTAATGTCACTGTGGTTGACTGCTGCCCTCACCACATCCAGGCCGCTCACCACATCACCGAAGACATTTCGCAACTGGTAACCATCCTGGAGGTCCCTGGTGGTGATGACGAACTGGGCACTCCTGGGATCCCCCGGCCCCCACCTGGCGCGCACAGCTCCTGCCCAGCCTGACCTCCGGTAGTGCCCCTGGAGGTCAGGCAGCAGTGGGGCTCCTCCCTTACCATCATTACTCTCGTAGTCTCCGCCCACCACCCTCTCATCCGACTGACCCTTGTACCACACCTGCAACAGTTTAGTGTTGCGGTAGGTGTGGCCCCGCTGGCCCGTACACAACAACACAAACTGTCTGGCCAGCGGAGTGTCAGGGGTCAACCGGATGGTCACCCGCCCTCTTGTTGACCCCGCCCACCCGAGGTCAAGGAACGCCAGGGTGCAGGAGGGCTCCAGCACGCCCACAACCTCACTCTCCTGCAGAAAATTAAATAAATCATGCTGATAACTGTACAACAAAATGTTATCATATTAGTTATGATAACTCAGTAAATCAGTAATGTCAGTAAGACTAGTGGGTGTAATAAAGTAACCTGGAGGGTGTGAGCGTCGGCAGGCGTGGGCTGACGCAGGAGTGGGTGGAGGTACAGCTGTCCGTCTTGTAGAGTTATCCTGGCGGAGCGGCGGCCATCTTGGTCTTCCTGGACGGCCAACACCCGGCCAGCCTCCACCAGCCTCTTGACGGGCTCCCTCATCCTGCGGAGGTCCTCAACCTGTGGACAGTGTCAGCCCCATTATCACCTGTAGTCAGTGCCAGCCCCATTATGACCTGTGGTCAGTGTCAACCCCATTATCACCTGTGGTCAGTGTCAGCCCCATTATCACCAGTGGACAGTGTCTGCCCCATTATCACCAGTGGATAGTGTCTGCCCCATTATCACCTGTGGTCAGTGTCAGCCCCATTATCACCTGTGGACAGTGTCAGCCCCATTATCACCTGAGGACAGTGTCAGCCCCGTTATCAAATGTGGTCAGTTTCAGCTCCATTATCACCTGTGGTCAGTGACAGCCCCATTATGCTGGACCTGTAGCTCCAGCCCCCCTCTACTGGCAGGGGGGTTGGTGCTGGACCTGTAGCTCCAGCCCCCCTCTACTGGCTGGGGGTTGGTTCTGGACCTGTAGCTCCAGCCCCCCTCTACTGGCAGGGTGTTGGTGATAGACTTGTAGCTCATGCCCCCCCCCCTCTACTGGCAGGGGGTTGGTGCTGAACCTGTAGCTCCAGCCCCCCTCTACTGGCAGGGGGTTGTGCTGGACCTGTAGCTCCAGCCCCCCCTCTACTGGCAGGGGGTTGTGCTGGACCTGTAGCTTCAGTCCCCCTCTACTGGCAGGGAGGTTGGTGCTGGATCTGAAGCTCCGGCCCCCCCTCTACTAGCAGGGGGTTGTGCTGGACCTGTAGCTTTCACCCCCCTCTACTGGCAGGGGGGTTGGTGATGAACCTGTAGCTCCAGTCCCCGTCTACTGACAGGAGGTTGGTGTTGGACCTGTAGCTCCAGCCCCCCTCTACTAGCAGGGGTTGGTGCTGGACCTGTAGCTCCAGCCCCCCTCTACTGACAGGGGGTTGGCGATTGACCTGTAGCTCCAGCCCCCCTCTACTGGCAGGGGGTTGGTGCTGGACCTGTAGCTCCAGTCCATCTCTACTGGCAGGGGGTTGATGTTGGACCTGTAGCTCCTGCCCCCTCTTATGGCAGGAGGTTGATGCTGGACCTGTAGCTCATGCCCCCCCTCTACTGGCAGGGGGTTGGTGCTCTACCTGTAGCTCCAGCCCCCCCTCTACTGGCAGGGCTTGGTGCTGGACCTGTAGCTCCAGCCCCCCCTCTACTGGCTGGGGTGTTGGTGCTGGACCTGTAGCTCCAGCCCCCACTCTACTGGTAGGGGGTTTGTGCTGGACCTGTAGCTCCAGCCCCGCTCTACTGGCAGGGGGTTGGTGCTGGACTTGTAGCTCCAGCCCCCTCTACTGGCTGGGGGTTTGTGCTGGACCTGTAGCTCCAACCCTCCTCTACTGGCAGGGGGTTGATGTTGGACCTGTAGCTCCTGCCCCCCTCTTATGGCAGGAGGTTGATGCTGGACCTGTAGCTTCAGCCTCCCCTCTACTGGCAGGGGATTGGTGCTGGACCTGTTGCTTAAGCCCCCTCTATTGGCAGGGGTTTGGTGCTGGACCTGTAGCTCCAGCCCCCTCTGCTGGCAGTGGGGTTGGTGATGGACCTGTAGTTCCAGCCCCCCTCTACTGGCCGGGGGTTGGTGCTGGACCTGTAGTTCCAGCCCACTCTACTGGAACAGGGTTGGTGCTGGACCTGTAGTTCCAGCCCCGTCTACTGGCCGGGGGTTGGTGCTGAACCTGTAGTTCCAGCCCACTCTACTGGCAGGGGGTTGGTACTGGACCTGTAGCTCCAGCCCCCCTCTACTGAAAGGGGGGTTAGTGCTGGACCTGTAGCTCCAGCCCCGCTCTACTGGCAGGAGGTTGGTGCTAGACCTGTAGCTCCAGCCCCCAACTACTGGCAGGGGGTTGGTTCTGGACCTGTAGCTCCAGCCTCCTCTACTGGCAGGGGGTTGGTGCTGGACCTGTAGCTCTAGCCCCCCCCCTCTATTGGCAGGGGGTTGGTGCTGGACATGTAGCTCCAGCCCCCTCTAATGGCAGAGGGTTGGTGCTGGACCTATTGCTCTAGCCCCCCACCTATACTGACAGGGGGTTAGCAATTGACCTGTAGCTCCTGCCACCTTCTAATGGCAGGGGGTTGGTGCTGGAACTGTATCTCCTGCCCTCCTCTACTGGCAGGGGGTTGGTGGTGGACTTGTAGCTCCAGCTCCCCTCAACTGGCAGGGGGTTGATGCCAGACCTCTAGCTCTAGGCGTCCTCTACTGGCAGGGGGTTAGTGACGGACCTGTAGCTCCAGCCCCGCTCTACTGGCAGGAGGTTGGTGCTAGACCTGTAGCTCCAGTCCCCCTCTACTGGCAGGGGGTTGGTGCTGAACCTGTAGCTCCAGTCCCCCTCTACTGGCAGGGGGTTGGTGCTGAACCTGTAGCTCCAGCCCCCCTCTACTGGCAGGGGGTTGGTGCTGGACCTGTAGCTCCAGCCCTCCTCTACTGGCAGGGGGTTGGTGCTGGACCTGTAGCTCTAGCCCCCCTCTACTGGCAGGGGGTTGGTGCTGGACCTGTAGCTCCAGCCTCCTCTACTGGCAGGGGGTTGGTGCTGGACTGGTAACTCCAGCCCCCCTCTACTGGCAGGGGGTTGGTGCTGGACCTGTAGCTCCAGTCCCCCTCTACTGGCAGGGGGTTGGTGCTGAACCTGTAGCTCCAGCCCCCCTCTACTGGCAGGGGGTTGGTGCTGGACCTGTAGCTCCAGCCCCCCTCTACTGGCAGGGGGTTGGTGCTGGACTGGTAACTCCAGCCTCCTCTACTGGCAGGGGGTTGGTGCTGGACCTGTAGCTCCAGATCATCAGCAGTCATCAGGATTTTAAAGACCAGCTAATGAAAATAGAACACTGCTTGGAAAACCTCACAAATCCAGCCCCGAACATCATTTTGCTTGGGGACTTCAACCTACGTCACCTGAAATGGAAGCACCTAGCTAATACAGTAATATCAGAAAGAATACCAAGAAGTAGCCTAAATGAACAGGCAAATGCAAATGACCTTCTACGGATGTGCGACAGGTTTGCCTTAAACCAGCAAATTGTAGAACCAGCTAGGAAGGAGAACATGCTGGACGTTATTTTCACTAATAATTATGAATTGATCAGGGATATAATGATTACAAATACCTGTTACTCAGATCACAACAATTCATTGAAGTGCTGACAACCATAGGGAATAAACCTTCAAAACCAGTCCAGATTCCCAGTGGAGGAGATTTCAGCAAATTCAACTTCAATAATAAACAGATAAACTGGGAACAAATAAACCAAGACTTCACAGAAATAAGCTGGGAAGAACATCTAGAAAATGCAAACCTGAACCAGTGCCTGGAAAAAATAAGCTCAGTAGCACTAGAAATATGGTCAAACCACATACCCCTAAGAAAAAAAAGAGGAAGAGATGCAGATTGAAACAGGAACGTCGTTCCCTCTATAGGCGAAGAAAACGAACCGCAGAACAACTTGAGAGTCGCACCCTATCTCAAGAACGGTGAAGAAGGTTAGGTAGTGAAATACAAACAATTGAACTAAAGCTACATGAATTATACAAAACCCAGGAGAGGCAAAGAGAGGAAAAGGCCAACAGTGAAATAGAGAGAAATCCGAAATATTTTTTCTCCTATGCAAAATCAAGATAAAAAACTACATCTAGTATCGGGACCCTGTGAAAGGGAGATGGAACTTTCACCGATGACAACAAAGAAATGAGCGAGCTACTGAGGAAGCAGTACGACTGTTTTCAGTGAGCCATTAAACACACTAAAGATTGATAACCCAAATGAATTTTTCATGGATACGATACCAACATCAAATCATATATCAGACGTCACCCTATCCCCACTGGATTTTGAAGAAGCCATAAGCAGTATGCCTATGCACTCTGCACCAGGCCCGGATTCTTGGAACTCCATATTCATCAAGAACTGTAAAAAACCACTATCACAGGCCCTTCACGTTCTTTGGAGACAAAGCCTAGATACTGGCGTTATCCCTGACATACTAAAAAACAGCAGAGATAGCACCACTTCATAAAGGAGGAAATAAGGCCACTTCATAAAGGAGGAAATAAGGTCACTTCATAAAGGAGGAAATAAGGCAGAGGCAAAAAATTACAGACCGATAGCACTAACATCGCACATCATAAAAATCTTTGAGAGAGTGCTAAGAAGTAAGATCACAAAATACATGGAATCACAGCATCTCCATAACCCCGGACAACATGGTTTCAGAACAGGGTGCTCTTGCCTGTCGCAGTTGCTGGACCACTATGATATGGCATTAGATGCCATGGAAGATAAACAAAATGCTGATGTAATTTACACAGATTTCGTAAAAGCCTTTGACAAATGTGACCATGGTGTTATTGCACATGAAATGCTTTCAAAAGGAAAAACTGGAAAAATAGGCAGATGGATCTACTGTAATTTCCTGACTAACAGAACCCAATGTGTAATAGTCAACAAAATAAAATACCATCCATCAACTGTAAAGAGTTCAGTCCCCCAGGGTACTGTGCTTGCTCCAGTACTTTTTCTCATCCTCATATCGGATATAGACAAGGACACAATCTATAGTACTGTATCATCCTTTGCAGATGACACTAGGATTTTCATGAGAGCAGATAACATAGAGAACACGGCAAACTTCCAATCAGATGTAAATTAGGTCTTTCTATGGGCTACAGAAAATAATACGGTGTTTAACGAAGATAAGTTCCAGCTCATGCGCTATGGAAAAAATGAAAAATATAAAAACAGAAACCACGTACAAAATGCAGTCAAATCATAACATAGAACGAAAAGGCAATGTAAAGTATTTGGATGTACTCACTTCGGAAGACCTTACCTTTAAAGAACACAATAAAGTAGCCGTCACAACTGCAAGAAAAATGACAGGTTGGGTAATAAGAACCTTTCACACTAGAGATGCTATACCGATGATGATACTTTTTAAGACGCATGTGCTCTCTAGAGTGGAGTACTGCTGCACAATGACAGCCCCTTTCAAAGCTGGAGAAATAGCTGACCTGGAGAGTGTGAAGAAATCCTTTACTGCTAGAATCCACTCAATAAAACATCTAAACTACTGGGACCGACTAAAGAGGCTAAATCTGTATTCTCTTGAGCGCAGGCAGGAGAGATACATAATTATCTATTTTCAGTTGCATATAGTCCTGGGGACCATTCAGGCTTGTTCGCATAATAATTTATACGTGGAAAATATTAGAGGAGCTGGACCCAAACCTGTGTATAGAAATATCTTCACATGAGACCAGAAGACATGGCAGGATGTGCAGAATACCCCCATTGAAAAGCAGAGGTGCAACAGGTACTCTGAGAGAGAATTCTATCAACATCAGAGGCCCAAGACTGTTCAACACGCTTCAGCTACACATAAGGGGCATAACTGGCTGACCCCTTACAGTGTTCAAGAGAGAACTGGATAAGCACCTCCATAGGATACCTGATCAACCAGGCTGTGATTCATATGTCAGGCTGCGAGCAGCCGCGTCAGTCTGATTGACCAGTCCAGCAACGAGGAGGCCTGGTCGACGACCGGGCCGCGGGGACGCTAAGCCCCGGAAAAAACTCCAAGGTAACTCCAGCCCCCTTCTACAGCCAGGGGTGTTGGTGCTGGACCTGTAGCTCCAGCCTCGTTTACTGGCAGGGGGTTGGTGCTGGACATGTAGCTCTAGCCCCCCCCCCCATCTACTGGCAGGGGGTTGGTGCGGGACATGTAGCTCCAGCCCCCCATCTAATGGCCGGGGGGTTGATGCTGGACCTATAGCTGCCACCCCCACTCTACTGGCAGGGGGTTGGTGCTGGACCTGTAGCTCTAGCCCCTCCCCTCTACTGGCAGGGGGTTGGTGATGGATCTGTAGCTCCAGCTTCCCTCTACTAGCAGTGGGTTGATGCCAGACCTGTAGCTTAAGGCCCCCTCTACTAGCAGGGGGTTAGTACTTGACTTGTAGCTCCAACCCCCCTCTACTGGCAGGGGGTGTTGGTACTGGACTTGTAGCTCCAGCCCCCCTCTACTGGCAGGAGGCTGGTGCTGGACCTGTAGCTCCAGCCCTCATCTACTGGCAGTGGGTTGGTGGTGGACCTGAAGCTCCAGCTTCCCTCTACTGGCAGGGGGATGATGTCAGACCTGTAGCTTAAGGCCCCCTCTACTAGCAGGGGGTTGGTGCTGGACCTGTAGCTCTAGCCTCTCCCCTCTAATAGCAGGGGGCTGGTGGTGGACCTGTAACTCCAGCTTCCCTCTACTGGCAGGGGGTTGATGCCAGACCTGTAGCTTAAGGCCCCCTCTACTAGCAGGGGGTTGGTGCTTGACCTGAAGCTCCAGATCCCCCCCTCTACGGGCAGGGGGTTGGTGCTGGACCTGTAGCTCCAGCTCCCCCCCTCTACGGGCAGGGGGTTGGTGCTGGACCTGTAGCTCCAGCTCCCCCCCTCTACGGGCAGGGGGTTGGTGCTGGACCTGTAGCTCCAATCCCCCTCTACTGGCAAGGGGTTGGTGCTGGACCAATACCTCCAGCCCCCTCTACTGTCAGGGGGTTGGTGCTGGACCTGTAGCTCCAGATCCCCTCTACTGGCAGGGGGTGGGTGCTAGACCTGTAGCTCTAGCTCCCCCATGTACTGACAGGGGGTTAGCAAATGACCTGTAGCTCCTGCCCCATTCTAATGGCAGGGGGTTGGTGCTGGACCTGTAGCTCCAGCTCCCCTCGACTGGCAGGGGATTTGGTGCTGGACCTATAGCTCTAGCCCCTCCCCTCTACTGGCAGGGGGTTGGTGGTGGACTTGTAGCTCCAGCTTCCCTCTACTGGCAGGAGGTTGATGCCAGACCTGTAGCTTAAGGCCCCCTCTACTAGCAGGGGGCTGGTGCTGGACCTGAAGCTCCAGCCCCCTTCTACTGGCACGGGGCTGGTGCTGGACATGTAGCTCCAGCTCACCTCTACTGGCAGGGGGTTGGTACTTGACCTGTAGCTCCAACCCCCCTCTACTGGCAGGGGGTGTTGGTACTGGACCTGTAGCTCCAGCCCCCCTCTACTGGCAGGGGGCCGGTGCTGGACTTGTAGCGCCAGCCCTCCTCTACTGGCAGGGGGTTGATGTTGGACCTGTAGCTCCAGCCCCCCCTCTACTGGCAGGGGGGTTGGTGCTGGACCTGTAGCTCCAGCCCCCCCCCCTCTACTGGCAGGGGGGGTTGGTGCTGGATCTGTAGCTCCAGCCCCCCCCCTCTACTGGCAGGGGGCTGGTGCTGGACCTAAAGCTCCAGCCCCCCTCTACTGGCAGGGGTTTGGTGCTGGCCTTGTAGCTCTAGCCTCCCTTTACTGGCAGGTGGTTGGTCCTGGACTTGTAGCTCCAGCCTTCCCTCTACTCTCAGGGGGTTGGTGCTGGACCAGTAGCTCCAGCCCCCCCTCTACTGGCAGGGGGTTGGTTCTGGACCTGTAGCTCCAGCCCCCCCTCTGCTGGCAGGGGGTTGGTGCTGGACCTATAGCTACAGCCTCCCCCCTCTACTGGCAGGGGGGGGTTATGTGCTGGACCTGTAGCTCCAGCCTCCCCTCTACTGGCAGGGGGGGTTGGTGCTGGACCAGTAGCTCCAGCCCCCCCCCTCTACTGGCAGGGGGTTGGTGCTGAACCTGTAGCTCCAGCACCTGTACTGGCAGGGGGTTGGTCCTGGACCTGTAGCTCCAGCACCCCCCTCTACTGGCAGGGGGTTGGTCCTGGACCTGTAGCTCCAGCCCCCCTCTACTGGCAGGGGGTTGGTGCTGAACCTGTAGCTCCAGCCCCCCTCTACTGGCAGGGGGTTGGTCCGGGACCTGTAGCTCCAGCCCCCCTCTACTGGCAGGGGGTTGGTGCTGGATCTGTAGCTCCAGCCCCACTCTACTGGCAGGGGGTTGGTGCTAGACCTGTAGCTCAAGCCCCCCCCCCCTGTACTGGTAGGGGATTGGTGCTGGACCTGTAGCTCCAGCCCCCTCTACTGGCAGGGGGGTTGGTGCTGTCATTGTTTGGGAGTTTGTTGGCAGTTTCAAGGCTTCAGTCTCTTCGAACCCATCAGTGGTCTGTTTTGGTTCACTGTCTTCCTGGATGCTTTCCCGGTTGGTTGGTGGAGTGTCACCCGCTCTCTGTGCCTCTGTGAGGGGGGCCAGGATCCTGGGTTCAATAGAGGATCACGGGTTCAATCACCATGCAGGCCAAAAATGGATCCCATGTTTCCTTTCACCTGATGGGCCTGTTCACCTACCAGAATATATTTATCCAGGAGTTAGACAACTATTTTAGATTGTATGTTAAGGAAAGTCAGTAGTTGACCTTGGGGAACCCCAATAAACCTAAGAACAGGCTTCTTCTCCTCAAAATGCAACTCAATATCTTGTGATATGACCTATGAGAGAAAATAAAAAACTTACTGTTAATTGCTTCTGGGGGATCTCTCCAGTGATTTCCTGAACTTTATTCATGATGCTGAAAGCTGAGTCTCCCAGGTGTACGGGGTCAGCTGTGGCACCTGTCTCTGTGGTCGTCATCTCCAGGGCCTCCCTGATGGTCTCCTGCACCTGTCATTACCAACACAAACATTAATGTGGAACTTGGACTATAATGAAGCATCAGGCTCTGAGTAAAGTAACTGGACTATAATGAAGCATCAGGCTCTGAGTAAAGTAACTGGACTATAATGAAGCATCAGATTGAGTAAAGTAATTTGACATTATAAGTAATGTTTCTCTACACTGACCACAGTGTAGAGAAACACCAAGATGACAGTTGACTTTATTAATAAAAATGTTTCAGGTGTTAGAGCAAAACGTTTCCTATACATAAAGTCAACTCTGATCTTGATGTGTCTCCATGTCAAAAGTGTTTATATAGAGGCAATACTACACTCAGTTGGGTGAGAACAATGTGACCTTCAGCAGCGTACCTTCACTGAGGTGTGGACAGTCTTGACATCTGGGAAGAGTTCCTGGCATTTCTGGAGCCAATCTTCAATCTTCATGCTGCACTCACCAGCTGTGTCTATGGTTGTGCCAACCTCCTGTGGGGTGTTGACTGTGTCGAGGTTCCCCAACATGGCCTGCAGCTGAGTCTTCCCTTCCTCTCCTTGTGTTGTCATATCCACCACACTGGTATCCTCCAGTTCCAAGAGCTTCATTGCTGACTTGTTCTGCTCTACCAGAGCATAGAGTCTGTCCTGGAGCTGGAGGTGCTGAGTCTTCCAGTCCCCCAGCTGCCCCTGGTACTCCCCCAGCTGGGACAGTACCTCTTCACAGCTAGTAATGAGGCTGCTGATGATGCTCTTCTGCTCCTGCACCAGGGAACGTAACTTCTTACTAATGCCTCTGGCGGGACCTTCATAAGGTTTTGCTGGCACTGCTTCCTCAGTTGTTAGCTGGATATTTTTGAGTTTCCTAACAAAAGCCTCCACAGCATAGTTAATTGGGAACTGAGTAGCAGCTGTGGCAACGTGCTCGGCACGGCAGCTGGGGCAGGTCAGCTGACCATTCTTGATAGCATTGTCAATACACTGGGAGCAGAATGTGTGGCCGCATAGCAGTGTGCGAGGGCGTAGCTGATTGTCATCATAATCGTTAAAACACACTGAACATTCCTCTGGTTTGTTATCCTGTGGATAAAATATTTGGTAAATCTATATGTATTTACAACAACAAAAAATATTACAGTACTGCACAATATTTCCTGATAAAAATTACATAATATTTTCATAATTTCTTTGTACAGAGGAACCTCGGTATTTGCACTACTCTCAATTCGCACTGCTAACTGGCCACTGAGGCCGAGGTGTGCAGATAACGGCGGAGAGCCGCAACCAGACCCAACACATGATGTACTCCCAGCCTGATCAACCAAGCATCAATGTTCCAAGGACCCCCTCCAGAAAGCCGCTGTCTCAATCTCCACCAGAAAAGAAATAGACGGCTGCAACTGAACAAACCGACCACCAAGACTGAAAGAGCAAAACCCCTGCGCAGGAGAGCATGAAGCCCACCAACCCGACCCCCAGAGGTCAATGCCAACAGAAACAGAACCTTGGAAAACAATCTTGAACTGAAGGGGCCACCACAAACCGAGGAAAAGAGGGCAAAAGAGAGCACCCAGTCCAAGGACCAAGACGGTTCCGGCAGTGCATGAGCTGGCCAGAGGTGAAACTATACATGAGAAAGCTTGCAGAATGGGGCGGAAATGACATCCACCCTAAGCACAAGCTGGAGCGGCTCCGCCAGCGCTGCAAGATAAGAGGCGACAGTAATAAGCATCAAATGATGGTCATGAAAAAGCCAAGAAAGAAAGGACAAAACAACCCGAACAGAAATAGAAGACAGCCTACAAAGAGAGAGGAAATGGCGAAAAGAACACCAGGAAACTTCATATTGTCGCCGAGACGAAGCTCGCAGGTGAGACACCTTCAATGAACCCACCTGATCACCATACAAGTGGTGATACACCCACGCCAAAAAGACCAGACACGAAGAGCAAAGGAGTAGACCAAACCAGCCATGTGCCAGACCATCCCGATGGTAGTAACTTTCCCAAAACTGCTCAATTCATACATATATGATTGAGGGTCTAGCGAACAATTTGAAATGCCCCATGAGGGATAGGAGCAGCTATAGTCAAGCCGACCCCGAATGTAAACAGATACCACCTGGGGAAAAAATCCAGCGTAGGCCGCCATTGACTACAGGCCTCAGTTGCCCGACAGAGACCATGGCGAGCACATCACGTTCCACCAACCGACCCCGCTCAGTAAAGTGTACATAGCGGCCTTTGAGTGAGGATGAAATTAATCAGAATTTTTTCCTGGATGGTGATGAACCTGATATTGACTACTCTGAGTGAACACGCTGGTGCCACGAGGGCTAGGCCTAGCTCCTCACCCATGCCTCCCCGCCCGCAATTGACACCACTTCATGCCAATCCACATAGTTCATGTGTTACTTTGTCAGATTTTTATGTTTTGGTCGACAATTCGGAGAGAGGTGAATCATTTTCTGGTTTTAGTGATTTAGAATCAGAAAATAGTTTTGCTGCCGCTGGTGCCAGTGGAGTGTGTGGTGTTGCCAAGCAACATTTTGTTGTGTCAGCAGCATCTAGTCCAACCATGCGGCACCGCATGGCACCAGATGGGGACACTGACGAACAAAGCCCCTCAACATCAACTAATTTCCCATCAACGTCCCTTCCCACCCGTACTGTTTCTAGACGGGCTTTAATTCCTGGTCCATGGATTCCTCGCCGTGGTGCCGCTGTTGCCTCTCGAAAGACACCAGGTGTATATGTGTAGAGTGATGTGACAGATTTTGTTCCAGAAATTACTGCCTTTGACAATTCAGATGTTGGGGTTACAGACCTTTTCCCTGATACAGGTGACGATATGTTTGAAATGGACAACTTTACTGCATATTTTGATGAGCCGCTCATGCAACATATTGTTCAGGAAATGAACAAATATGCAGCTGATCTCATTCGTGAGGAGTTATCCGATTTTTCACGATTACAACGATGGAAAGATACAACTTTAGGTGAAATGTATGTGCTTTTGGCACTGTGTATGTTGATGAAGCATTGTGTCAAACATGTACTCGACCATTATTGGTGCAAAGACCAGACTGTTCCAACACCTATTGTTCGGGAAATATGTCTCGAGACAGATTTGCGATACTCCTCATGTGTCTTCATTTTGCAAGTAATGAAAACTAAACTGAAAATGATAGACTTTGGAAGGTGAGGCACATCCTGAATGAACTTGTTGGAGAGTACAGTGATTTCTATGTACCAGCTCACAAGATGGTGACTGACGAATCCCTTGTGCTTTTTAACCCTTAAACTGCCCAAAACTGCATATAAAGTTTTGAGTAACTGACACAAAAGTGCGCAACACTGCAACATATGAACTGCAAGTGCAGTTTTGGTGTACTTCGCAAGATTTAAATGGCAGCGGATACACAGGGTTCACATCACCTTCCTCAGGGCTCTTGTAAACAGATGCCATTTAAAAAAATCGTGGGCAACATTCCCGGGTGTGAGAGCCACAGTACTGAGTGAGCCACCAAGGCTGGTGCACGCAGCATGAGCTCACAGCATTGCTGTTCAGCTTGTGACCACAGTATCACATAAAAATGCTAAAAATATATGTAACTGGTATTATTTAGAGATGATAGTATTACAGAAGATCCCTGACTGTGATATAAATGACTAGGATTCTGATAACAGCAGGATTGTTGTGATAATTTGCGCTATACTGTGTGAGGAGTAATGTTGAGGGTAGGAGGGCTGTAGCGTAGTCTGCCGAATCTATGCGGCCACCTATTGCTCTTTGCACTTACTATATACCCTCTTAGTGGTTTGCTATGGTGAACAAATCATGTGATACTTATATATAATGTCTGTATTTAGTGAATTAAAGCACAAACAATATGGTGGGAGGAGGCTGTGGGCGAGTCAGGTGAGGTGAGGGAGGGAGTGGCTGCCTGATGTGCCGGCCAGTCCTTGCTGCCTTTTGACTCGGCATACCAACTTAGTGGTTCGTTATGCTGAACAAAAATGTAGATACAGTGGTACCTCGAATAACGAATTTAATCCGTTCCGGCACCGTGATCGTCATGTGAAACGGACGTCATACAAAACGAATGTCCCTTTTGACAATAATGGAAATCAAATTAATCCGTTCTACCACCGAAAAACATCAATATGATATTCGATGTTTTAAATAATGGAGCAGCCTACCTTACATTCACTGAACAAACCTTCATGACATTTTTCTTTTTTCAAATGTGTTCAATATGTCTTTTTCATTTCTCTTATAGCAAAAGGTTCGTTCGGTGTTCGGCAGGTAGGCTGCTCCATGTTTCTTAAGCTGCTAAGAGGTCCTCAGGAGATTTACACAAAAAAAAAATAAAAAAAATAATTTCGTCTTCTAAAAATGTTAATTTGTGTTCCCTGAGCACAGGAAAAATAAAAAATAAATCGTAGGTGACATATTTTGGCCACAGTTGGCCGAGAAAGTCTGGCAAAATGTGGGCGTTGACAGAGCGGTCGTGAGTGGCGGTCAGCGTCACCTGAGCTGTCAGGCAAGAGTTGCCAAAGATATTATTACCTAATTATTTCAATGTTTCTGATTGATTTTTTTTTTTTTTTTTTTGCAGTAATATTATTCAATAATGTATAGTGTGATAGATTTATATAATAAAAGGGGTGAATCATCGCTATACTCAAAAGTATGGTACTGCAAAGTATTAGTGATTCAATTATTATGTTCATAAAACAATAAACAAAAAGTTTTACTGTTATTATACTTTAGACATAGGTTATATATAGGTATCTGCATGTTTTGTTCACCATAACAAACCACTAAGTTGGTATTATGAGTCGAAAAGCAACGAGGAGTGACCGCCACACACCAGCCAGTTACTCATTGCCATTCCCTCAACAAAGCCTCACTCACCCACTTTCTCCTCCCACCATCCTGCTTTTTATTTTATTCACTATATACAGACGTTATATATATAAGTATCACATGTTTTGTTCAACACATCTGTACAACTAAGCTGATATATGTAGTTCAGGCACTAAGAGACGTCGCTACACAAAGTCAGCTGGAGGCTGCATCCCTCACTCATTCAAGGTCAGACGCACTAAAATTTCTCTCCCAACAATACCGTTTGTGGTGTTATTACACTATATACAGACGTTATATATAAGTATCTACAAGTTTTGTTCAACACAACTGTACAACTAAGCTGGTATAGTTAGTTCAGGCACTAAGAGACGTTGCTACACACAGTCAGCTGGCGGCTACCTCCCTCACTCATTCAAGGTCAGGGGCACTAAAATTTCTCTCACAACAATACTGTTTGCAGTGTTATTACACTATATACACACATTATATATAAGTATCTACATTTGTGTTCACCATAGAGAACCACTGAGCTGGTATGGTGAATGCAGACAATAACAGGTGGCCACACAATCAGAAAACGATGCTACTGTATCTCCCTCTGTCCCTCAGCATTACTCCTCTCACAGTGCTAATTATCACAACAATCCTGCTATTATCACAATCCTGGTCATTTTTATCACAGCCAGGGGTCATCTGTAATACTGTCATCGCTAAATAATAGCAGTTACATATTTATTTTGACATTTTTAGGCGATGCTGTGGTCACAAGCTGAACAGCAATGCTGTTAGCTCATGCTGCGTGCGCCAGACTTGGTTGCTCCAACAGTACTGTGGCTCTCACACCGGAGAATATTGCCCATGATTTTTTTTAAACATGGTGTCTGTTTACAAGAGCCCTGAGGAAGCTAATGTGAACCCTGTGTAGCCGCGGGCCATTTGAATCGTACCAGGCACCCTATGGCGTTTATATACACCATGCGCACCGTGGGACATGTTACTCATGGTGTATATACTGTATAGCCATGCCCAGTTTAAGGGTTACATAAAAGGAAAAAAAAAAAATTAAATTTTTTGAAAAACAAAACATATGTCACAAAGGTTCGTGCTGTGGTTGCCAGGTAGGCTGCTCCATGTTTCTTTAATAAAAAAAAATAAAAAAAAATTGAAAAACGGACAAATGCCATAAAGATTCGTTCAGTGTTTGTCGGGTAGGCTGCTCCATTATAGCAATCTTTCTTTTTTCAAATTTGTTCCATTTGTTTTGTATTTTTCATTTGTCTCAATAATGGAACAGCCTACCCGACAAACACTGAACGAACCTTTATGGCATTTGTCCGTTTTTCAATTTTTTTCAATGTATTTTTTTTTTATTTAGGAAACATGGAGCAGCCTACCTGGCGACCACCGAAAGAACCTTTTTGACATTAGTTGTTTTTCAAAAAAATTAATTTCTTTTGTTCTACAAAAAAGTCATTGCTTTGCAACATCTCAGCAGTCACCCCTTTATATCCCAGCATCAGTAGCATCTTTAAACAAAAATAACATAATTTATTTGCATCATCGGAGGCATCCGAGAATGTGCAAGAAGCAGCGCGGCCCCACCACGTGGTGTCGTCGTTATTCAAACGAGCGGTCGCCATCCGAGGCGAATTGTCAGCAATTGGGCTGTTCGTTACGCAAAATGAGGCGATCGTTATTCGAGGTACCACTGTACTTATATATAATGTGTATATATAGTGTAATAACACCAAAAAGGAGTGTTAGGAGATGCCATTTTGGTGAGGGAGGTGGTGACATCTGCATGAGTTGTCATGCTGTGTAAGGGTAGCCACTATGCTCTTTGGGCATTATACCAGCTTACATGAACAGTTATGATGAACAAAACATGTAGATACTTATATGTAATGTGTGTGTATATAATGTAATAATACCACAAACAGTATACTTAAAGGAGGAATGTTAGTGCATCTGGCCTTGAACCATTGAGGGAGGGAGGGAGGGAGGGAACATCAGTTGTGTGTGGCCACCTGTTACTGTCTGCAGTCACCATACAAGATTAGTGGTTCACTCTGGTGAACACAAATATAGATACTAATATATAATGTGCATATACAGTACAGTATATTGAAATAACAGCAAAAGAAGTGTTGGGAGAAGCCAATTTGGTGAGGGAGGTGGCGTCATCTTCCTGACTTGTCATGCTGTGTAAGGGTGGCCACTATGCTCTTTGTGCACTATACCAGCTTAGATGAGCAGTTATGGTGAACAAAACATGTAGATAATTATATATAATGTCTATATGTAGTGAATAAAAGCAAAAACAGTATGGTGGGAGGAGGATGTTGACGAGTGAGGAATTTTTGAGGGAGGGAGTGGTAGCAAGTGACTAGATGGCCCCTCCGTGCTGCTTTTTGACTCAATATTGTCATGAGAATCTCTCATAAAAGGAGATTTAGGCCTGTTCCATCATCACCTATTCTACCACATCACTCCTGCATTATCAAGAATTTACAGAAAGAGCAACAACTACTACTTTTCAGACAACTAGACAGTAGTCTACTCCTCCCTACACTCCAATGCCCATCACCCCATCGCACATGCTGGCTGGGAGTTCCCTCCATCGGCCGGGAAGAAACGCAATGGTAGTTTGTGTGAGCCGGCCTCCAATTATCGAAGACATCAGCGCCACCTACTTTGGTCCACCTCCCATATAAATAGAACCAGCAACTACCAAGATTCAGAATACTCCTCCATGCTCAACTGCCTGGATCTGCTAACATAAATCTCTGTGTGGTAGTAGATTTACGCAGCCTGGCCTATAGTATTCCTGCACCATTTTATTGATTGTACTTTAACGTAACATTAATTTGTCTGTTTGTTTTTTGTATTTTGCTCACTGTAAATAAGCCAAATTTTTAAACTACTGTATTTTTATTTATGTAAATTGATTAAAGTAGTTTTTCATAGTAAAGTATTTAATTTTTTTCTCTCTATGTTTTATCCTGCAGTTACCTGTGTGAAGTCAATAAGCAGTCTATTTTATTTTTACGTTTTTTGCTTTATGTGACCAGCATTCCATTTGCCCTATAGAGACTGCGCTAACAACCATTTTCACATCACAATATCAAAACATGCAGATACTTATATATAATCTGTGAATATATAGTGTAATAACCACAAAAGTATTTTTTATTGTTTTATGAACATAATAATTGAATCCATAATATGGACACCATAATTTTGAGTACAGCGGTGATTCACACATTTTGTTATATAAATATATCACACTACACATTACTGAATAATATTTCTGCAAAAAACTAAGAAAAAATCAGATACATTGAAATAATTAGGTAATTATATCTATGTGGAAACTCCCGCCAAACAGCTGGGGCGAAGCAGACCTCGTCTGGCGCCTGTTCTGTCAACGCCTCTTTTTTGCCAGACTTCCCCGCCCTATTGCAGCCAAAATATGCCACTTACGATTTTTTAATATTTTTCCCATGATCATGTAACACAAATTAACAGGTCTATAAGAGTTAAGTTTAATTAATTTATTATGCACCCCATACCTATCTTATGCGTGGTAGTGGAAAGGATTACAGAGGTACATAATGGGCTCAAGGATTGAACCCCACATTTAATTTAGCTAAGCAAGTTACAATATTGATGAGCTAGTTACAAAATTCAGTATAAGTCATCACATTATCAATGGGTTTGAGATCAACCACAAGTACAGTTTGTAAATTAAGCAACTGGCACATGTGGAGAGCTAGTGTTACAATTGATATGTTTGTCCTGCACACCGCCCCCATCCAGTGGGCAGCGGTGGATAGGTTACAATCACTTAGTTACTACCTACATTTAGCAAACTGGGGATATTTAGCTAAAATTTCTGGTAGCAGATCATTTTGAATGAAATATTTACACATCGTTGGAATATTTGTTATTGAATTATCTCTGAATCCACGTATCTTTTCGCACTCCATCGCATAGTGACAGGGTGTGTGCAAATAATTTTGTTGTCACTGTTTACATTTGGTCAGGTCTACATCAGCAGATAATGAGAATTCCGAGAGATACTTGTAATCGAGTCTAAGCTGAGCAGTAGTAACATCTAGAAGTCTACTGATTTTATTGGATGAACCGTAGATGTGTGGCTCCTTTTGCATGATAGTATGATGATAGATGGAATTATTGGTGTCGATTTCACTTTGCCTCAGATCTACAAGATATTGTTGAAGTTTTTGGTGCACTACTGCTCTCATATTGCTCAGTGACAATCCAAGGTTACACTCAACGTCTCCTTTAAAGGCAAATTCATTGGGTAACTCATCAGCTCTATCATGCATTCGGAGGCCAACATGAGATAAAGACCACATGAAACTGACTGTTACCATCATTAATAATTTTCTTGTATTTGTCTCTAGCTTCAGACACGAGCATGTTACAATTACATCTTAAAGAGTTGAGAGCAATTAAGGATAAGGAGTCACTAACAATTAATATACCAAGTTTGGAAACTTGTACACATTTCAGTGCAAGGAGCATGGCAAATAATTCGGTCTGAAGGGTAGAGGCCTAGTTGTTTATACAGACTCCCCACACAAAATATAAGCCATCGCCCATTGTCTGGACAACTGCACTTCCAGCTGTACCCATGGTGCGGTGTAGGAAACCATCAGTGTATATGATTTGAGAGAGAGAATGCTCTGTGGACAGAGCATCAATATGGCTTAAGGCGTTGAGCTTTGCCTCAAGACAAAGATTGGGCTGATCTCAAATTTGCTTCTGGAGTGGAAAGGGTCTAATCTCCCACAGTGCTGGAAAGTGCCGTTGTTGTCTCTCTTGGTACAAATGATAAATCTGGTACATTCTGAGTTCAGTTCCAGTTTTAGTTATCCATTTGGAACAATGCTGACCTTCAATAAAGAAATTCTGGAGGGCTTCTGTGCAAGGGTTAGGATGAGTTAGCCTAAGCACTTTTATACAAATTTGACAGTTAATTCCAGTAAAATGATCACCAACACTCGGAATATTAAGTTTCTTTCTCATGTTAAGTATCTTTGTGGTACGAGGGCAGCCAAGGATTATCCTCAAGGCTTCGTTCTGCAATTTTTCAAGCCCTCCAAGCTTACTTTCAGGCATCAAAGCAAGCAGAGGTGCAGCATAATCCACTAAAGATCTGATGTATTCAAGGTACATCATTTTGACAATTCTGACATTGGCACCATAGCCTGAGTGATAACCTGCAACAGCCTTGAGAGCTCGGAGCCTTTCTTTATACTGACGACAGAGTCTGAATACAACAGGACCATACAGTGGTACCTCAAGGCCAAGGTATTTGAATCTGTTTACATAGTCAAGCTGGGAGCTATCAGACAGTTGCATCTTGTGAACAGCTCCTCCCTGCCTGGGTGGGCGATACTAAATCGGTTTATAAGAACAAAAAAAAAAATTGGATTTTTTTTACCCACCTGTGGGTTTCAAAGGCCAAATAGTTCGTAGCAGCTTGGAGAATAACCCTTAAACCGCTAACTGTTATACATAAAATATATGTATAAATATATTTTAAGCCTAAATCTTAAAATTGCATATAGCACACATTTTGCCTCAAATACATACATGGTATGTATTTGAGGCCTCGTAGCCTGGTGGAGCGGCCTCGTAGCCTGGTGGATAGCGCGCAGAACTCGTAATTCTGTGGCGCGGGTTCGATTCCCGCACGAGGTAGAAACAAATGGGCAAAGTTTCTTTCACCCTGAATGCCCCTGTTACTTAGCAGTAAATAGGTACCTGGGAGTTAGTCAGCTGTCATGGGCTGCTTCCTGGGGGTAGAGGCCTGGTCGAGGACCGGGCCGCGGGGACACTAAAGCCCCGAAATCATCTCAAGATAACCTCAAGATATGGTAATCACTCATTTGCTGTTGCTAAAAGTTTAGTGTCTCCTCTATGGCTGCCCTAAACATTCAGATACTGGATGGTGATGTTGCCAAGCAATGGTCATCATTTTCTTACAAAGGCCCTAGAAGGAAAGTGAGGGACTCTGGATTCTTTTTTCAAGATGGGGGATGATTACTGGAGGTCTGAAGAAGCAGATGTGAGCTCTATGTGTGTGTAGGACTATTTTAAATATGCAAATCATATATATATGATTTGCACCATTTTGTGACAGTTACTCAAATCATATATGTATGATTTGCGCTGTTTAAAGGTTAAAGGACGTCTTGTCTTCAAGCAGTATATTCCCTCCAAACGCCACAGATTTGGATTGAAATTTTTTGTACTCTGTGACTGTGAAACAGGAATTGTGTTACACATGATAATGTATTCACCTAGTTCTGCTTGTGGGGGCTGAGCTATGCTCTTTGGCCCGCCTCTCAACTGTCAATCAACTATTACTAACTACAGTACTATTTTTTTTCCCCACACACACCCCACAGGGCATTCAGGGTGAAAGAAACTTTGCCCATTTGTTTCTGCCTGGACTGGGAATCGAATCCAGGCCACAGAATTATGAGTCCTGCACGCAGTCTGCTCAGCTACCAGACCCCCAGTGTATACGGATATATGTATATGTATATGGGTACAAATGTAGATATTCCTGCTATTGACCAACATGGCTTCTTGGGTAGTGTTGTAAAGGTACTGCTTGCACCATAACTGAACAAGGGGCCACATATTATACACAGATAACTATTATACCTGTTCCTTGCTAGCTAGGTTCTTGCTTGATAATAGAACTGTTGTGTGTGGCACAGTGAAGACAAAACGAAGGGAAATGCCAGTGTTTGACACTGCTATGCAGGTTGGTGATTGCCAGCTAAGAAAAACTGGTGCAATGCTTTCAGTGTGGTGGGAGGACGGGCATGAAGTGAACATGTTGACCACCGTTCACGATGGTACAATGGTGGACAGTGGCAAGGTGAACAAAACCACAAAACAACCATTATACAAACCAGACTGTTTTGGATTATAACATCAACATGTGTTTGGTGGATAAATGTGATATGATGGTAGGGGGGGGGCAGTGGAATGTGTACGTAAAACAGGGAAGTGGACCAAGATGATGTTTTTCCACCTTGTTGATGTAATAATGCTGAACAGTTACAATATGTATCTTGTCAAAACAGGTGGTAAACGAAATTTCCGTGCGTTCAGTTTTACTGTAGTGACACATGTTATGATCTCAGCCTGCAGGAGAAACGAGTCTCCCTCCTTGAGAGTTATTCGTCAAGCCTGACCTGATTAGAAGGTCTAGCAAATATTGAGGTGATAACGCATATGTAAAATAGTTGCTTGGATATGTATAACAATTTGAGATTATGGGCAATGAAGAAGAAAACAGATAAATGACTGGCTAGGAGATGTGGACATTTTGCTGGAGGCGTGAGGCTCGCTTCTGAAGGGGCTTTGACCTCACTTGAGTGCCAGACATCGCAGGGAGAAAGCCGCGCTCCGTTGAGCTCCCGTCAGAAGGGATCCCCTAGTGATATATCTCGAAGAGAAGAGAAGTGTGTAGACGTACCAGCTGTGGAATCGAGCTGGGGACGTGTGGTCTCAAGTCGTGGGCGATAATTAGTGAATATTAAGCCGCCCGGAGGCATTATTGTGGGCCGTGGAGCGCCCTGACCAAGCCTCGTCAGAGGAAGAAGCGCCATCGACCAGACGATCTGTGGTAAGCACGATATACGCCAGTTCATAGTGATTGCTTGTAGTTGGTCGTGTGCCCAGCGACAGTAGCGATGTTTATTTATAAGTTAGACATGTTTTAATAAGGCAGAAGGCCTGGAATAAGAGAGTGGAGAGGGAGGAACACGGAGCGACGTCCATCCCCTCTGAGCGCTGGCGGGCGACTGAGGGAGCCTGGCTCCTGACGGAGGAAGACCCTCCCAGCGAGTGAGGACCGCCGCCAGGCGAGGTGGAGTATGGACCCGCCCAAAACGGGGGAGTCCACTCTCACTGTATGTAGAGAACAGATAGAGGTTTGAGGCAAGCATATTGTGTGGTTATTTTTTGTTTATGTGTTAAAGGGGAACATTTTATTGGAGTGTCGATGGGTTGCAGGTTTGTCTTTGGGGAAGAAGTTGCTGAGAACTTCGAAGCCAGCCTAGATGAAGTAATTGATGAGACTCCAAGGTAGTGAAGCAGAGGACCTCGAGCTGTGAGGAGAAGCAGTGAAGAGGAGTGTCACGTGCTTCTGTAGAGGTGGTGTAGCAGCCAAGAGAGCTGTGGAGGAACCTAGCAGAAGGGTGAAGCGCCGTAGTTACTCAAGGAAACTTCATGATAGCAGCCTGGAGAAGCTGCAGAGGATCCTGGTAGTGAAGCCCGGAAGAACCTAAAGATATTAGGGTAGTGAACTTCCAGAGGTGGAAGGGAAGTTCTGGTGGATTACTTGTAGGGAGTTGATAGTGTTTGGTTGTCAGTAACGTGCAAGACGCAGTGAGAGGTGAGTGATTGTTGGTATTCTGATGTCAAGGAGTGTTTTACACTGAAGTTTAGAGTTACAGTCGTAGGCTGGATTACCTACAGACGTATGCGTTCTAGGACTGATAGAGTGATCGATTGATCATTGTTGTGTATCAATGAACATTTATACTGATATGTTATTGCATTCAAATGCTGATTTTCTTGGTACACATTTATAGATACATATATATATTCTCTTGCTGATGGTGCAACAGTGTATGTAGACTTGATCAACTTGAGGAGGTTGATAGTATCAGGTGGTGAACCAGGAGATAGGATACCACTTGATAAGCTGATGATAGAGTTCTGATGGTGTTGGAGTGCAACCCGATTGTAATATTATAGAGTATAGGATTCATTATTATTATATGTGTGTATGTATTGTGTATGTGCTTTGTCCAGTAAATGTATCACAATTTGCTGGTGTTTGCCCTTGTCCTAGTGAGGCTTCCCAGGAGGTAGTAAAGAAGGAGAGAGAAAGAGAGAAAGAACCAAGAACCACTGCTCTGGACAGGGTAGGAGGTAATACTAGTAAGTCATAGGGAATTGAGGAGATCATATCTCATAAGGAGAGAGTGGGGAGTCACAGCGGCTCGAGTGGGTGTGTGCACGTGACAACGAGGCTAAGTGTCGGAGCCGCATCCCCTAAACGTGTGACGTTGAGCCCCTCTCCAAGAGCCAGAAGCGCCAAGGGTGATCTCTTAGTATAAGCACTCTACCGAGTTGTGGGTTGGGTTGTCCGTAGAGAAGGATCAACGACGACAACACAACCAACCCACAGTCTATAATAAATTGGGGGCCTGTGTCCGGGAGAGTGAACTGACACACCCACACCCTGTCCAAGAGTGGATTTGTACACCCTTGCTGAAATAAACTGCGTGACCGCAGGTGTATACTCTCTTTCTTGGGAAGACTCACAGGACAAAGATGGATAAGGTGCAAGCGTTTGTGGAGTCAGGCAAGCCTGAGGACTTAGAAGGTTGCACGAGGGATCAATTGAAACAAATAGCAGAAAAATGTGGCATTAGGTTGAAAGCATCTAAAGTAGCTGGGATGAAGGATGAGATCCTGAGGCAGTTAAGAGCCAAAAGTGAAGCGGCAGGGCAAGGAGCCCAGAAAGGAGCTGAAAGTGGAAAGGAGGATGATGGGCAGGATGACGTGAGATCCCAGGGATCGAGTAGGAGCAGCAAGAGTAGCCGCAGTAGCAGGAGTAGCCGAAATAGGAGCTTGGAGAGATTCCAGTTAGAGCTCCAGATGCAGCAACAACGAGAGGACAAGGAGAGACAGTTCCAGCTGGAAAAGATGAAATTAGAACTCCAGATGAAAAATGAAGCCGAGAAGGAAAAAGAGAAAACCAGACTGGAAGCAGAAAAAGAGAAAACCAGACTGGAAATAGAAAAAGAAAAAGCCCAGGTCGAAAAAGAAAAAGCCCAGGCCGAAAAAGAAAAAGAGAAAACAAAACAAATGCAGATAGAAGCGAATAGAACCTTGGCTGAGCAAAGGATTGAACATGGGTTGCCAGAGAGCACCACCCAGGTATCATACCCACCAGATGTTAGGGTTAGGGAGAAGGACATTCCCTTGTTTGTTCCCGAAGAGGCGGAGAGCTTCTTCGAGCATTTTGAAAAAGTAGCCAGCATCAAGGAGTGGCCACAGGAGGAATGGGCCCAGCTGGTCCAGTTAAGATTGACCGGTGCAGCCAGGGAGGCATGCACCCAATTGTCACTGGAAGAGTGCCAGGATTATGCCACAGTAAAGAGCAGCATATTGCGCTCGTTTATGTTAACCCCAGAAGCTTATAGGAAGCGCTTCAGAGAGATGATCAAAGTTGGAGTGTGTACGTTTGCTGAGACAGCAAGAGATCTGGAAAGACGATTCCAGAAGTGGATTGAGGCTGCTGGAGTTGGATCTTACGCTGACCTGAAGCAACTGATGGTCATGGAGAAATTCTTGGAGATGATGCATCCCGAAACAAAGTTCAAGATCCAAGAAGTAGGGATAATGGAGGTGAAAGATGCCGCAGATAGGGCGGATATGATTACTGAAGCGTACAAGAGCTTAACCCTTAACATGCTCGGGGTCTAATATCCTGCTATCCACACAGGCGCATGTCATTTTGAAAAAAAAAAAAATTTTTTTTTTTTGCTAATCTGTTAAGTTCTGTTCACTGATCACGGGAAAAATATAAAAAAAATTCTATTGTACTTACTTTTGTTGCAATAGAGCCGAGAAGCTCGGTGATGACGTCACAATCTGCATGTTCGCTCATGCAGTACACGCCCAGGAGGTGTTGCGCGCGGTCCTCAAACAGCCAGAGTTGCCACAAATATATTTTCGCGCTATTTATTTACAATGTCTAAGCGCATTTTATCTAATTTTTTTTCACTAATTGTGTTTCAAATACTGTTTGAACATATTTTGTATCAATAATTGTTGCATATTTGAGTATACACAGGCGCACACAAATGTTTTCAATTACGGCAATATAATATGTCATTACAGTCTATTATATTGTATGTTCTGCTTATATTTGTATATATTTACACACACGCACACGCTATCTGCTTATATGTTTACATATTTACACACTCGCACACGCTATACACACTTTGAAGCACACTTAGAAGATTTCTAGACTGTGGTAGTCATTGAAGCAGTCGACAGCACATAATGGGATACCACACGTTTCACACCATGTTTGCACAAGCTTCCGTTTCTTGTCTCTACGTGTCGTTGTTTTACACACCAAGCAATCACGTTGGGCTATTGCACGCTTCACACCAGGTGGCAAATACTTAAGTTTGTGTGCTAGGAAGCCTTCAGTGTGAGCGAGGCGTGGAGTACCAGCATGCTGCAACAGTGGGTTTATGATGGGCCGCTGAATACCTGGGACATCTTTTGCAAACTTTCCTAATAACTGTATTGCAGCATCAAATACAAAGTCTCGGAAAGTGGGCTTACGTCCAGTTCTCACAAGGTACATGTTGAAACAGTTCAGCATGCTCATGTCCACAAGATGGAAGAACACTTTTTTCGTCCACCTACATGTCTTCCGGACACACTCTGCAGTGCCAATCATCATGTCTGATTTATCAATCAACCGCATGTTGATATTATAGTCTAAAACACAGTCTGGCTTATATAGTGGTGCGTTTGTTTTATGGCTCACTTTCCCACTGTTCACCATTGTTCCATCATGAATTGTTGTCAACAAGTTCACCTCTCTTTTGTCTTTCCACCGAACTGACAGAATGTTATCACTTTTCCTTCTCTGACACTCACCAACTGCAATGTCGTTGTCAAACACAGGCATTTCCCTTCGTTGTGGCTTTACTGTACCAACCAATCCGGTTCTATTTTCTAGCAAGAACCGAGCTAGCAAGGGACTTGTATAGTAATTATCTGTGTATAAAATGTGTCCCTTGTTCATCCACGGAGCCATGATGGTCTTCACTACACTCCCCGAGAATCCATGTTCGTCGTTACCGGGAATGTCTACATCACTAGCCGAGTACAGAATCATGTGTAACACGTATCCTGTCTCACAATCACAAAGAACAAAAAATTTCAGGCCAAATCGGTTTCGTTTTGAGGGAATGTACTGTTTGAATGGAACACGTCCCTTGAAAAGTATGAGAGATTCATCAACCACCAGCTTCTGTGCTGGTACGTAAAAATCTCTGAATTTTCCAATAACATTGTTCATGTAGTGCCTCACTCGCCACAGTCTATCATCAGGTGTTCGGTCCTGAACACTTCCAAAATGTAGACACCTGAGTATCTGAAACCTGTCTCGTGACATATATTTCCCGAATAAAGGTGTTGGTATTGTCTTGTCCTTGCTCCAATAGTCATTTATTGCATGTTTGTGACAGTGCTTCATCAACAAACAGAGTGCCAAAAACACATACATTTCCGCCACTGTGGTATTTTTCCAACGCTGCAGTCGTGAAAATTCTGTGATTTCCCTCTCAATCAGGTAAGCAGCATGCAGGTTCGTTTGGTGTACAATGTATTCCATGAGTGGTTCATCATAGAATGCTGTAAAATATTCCATCTCAGCCATGTCCTCACCTTGATTAGGGAAAAGGTTTGTAATCCCTACATCTTTATCGTCAAAGTGAGGAATATTAGGAATAAAATCGTCACCATCACTCCACTCAAGTACACCAGGCGTCCTGCGAGATGCAGAGGAAAGACGGCGAGGAAGCGATGCATACCGGCGACCAGGAGCTGAATACCGTCTGCGAGAAGCACGGCGGCTACGTGCACGTGAGGTGGGTGCACGTGAACACGAGGGTCTTGGTCCCTCATGTGGTGCCATGCGGTGGCGCTTGGCCGGGCGAGATGCTGCTGACGCGACAATTTCTCGCCCAGTTACACCACTGGTACCAGCCACAGGCTCAATAAAACTTTGATCTGAGTCACTAAACCCAGAAAAGGAGTCACCTCCCTCTGACTCGTCACCCTCAAACAGAAAATATCCACAGGAACTGTGAGGTCGTGGTAGAATTGGGGTAGAAAATGGGCGAGGAGGCATGGGAGAGCGTATAGGCCTCGCCATGGCATGGCGGTCATTCTCACTTTCACTGCTGCTGCTACTATCACCCGACAACTGTGTATAATCCTCATCGTTGTCTGAATCGTCAAACACACTTTCTTCACCTTCAGAGAATAATTCGTGGGCTATTTGCTCTGGGGTGAGGGACTGAGTGGTGCGTGCCCGTGAGGCGTTTGACCGTGCGCTCGCCATGGTGACTCTCGCTAAACTGAGGCCTCCCATGCCATCGGATCGTGAGCTGGATTTTTTTTCAAAATGGCCGCTGTTTACTAGAGCCCCTGGGCAGCGTATGGGACCCCCAGCTACACCGCGGGCCATTCAAATCGTGCGCGGTACCCATACACTTCATACGAAGTGAAGCGCAGTTGACTGGTAAAACGATTTACACTTCATATGAAGTGATGCGCACTTTAGGGGTTAACCCTTAACATGCTCGGGGTCTAATATCCTGCCATCCCCACAGGCGCATGTCATTTTGAAAAAAAAAAAAAAAAAATTTTCTTTCTAACCTGTTAATTTGTGTTCACTGATCACGGGAAAAATAATAAAAAAAATCGTAAGTGGCATATATTGCCCGCTATAGGGCGGGGAAGTCTGGCAAATTATAGGCGCTGACTCAGCGTGCGTCCCAGGCGGTCTGTTGCTCGCAAGCTGTCAGGCCAGAGTTGCCACAAAGAGATAATTACCGAATTATTTCAATGTCTCTGATTGATTTTTCATACTTTTTTTGCTGTAATATTATTCAATAATGTGTAGTTTGATATATTTATATAATAAAATGAGTGAATCGTTGGTGTACTCAAAAATATGGTGTGCATATTGTTGATTCAATTATGTTCATCAATCAGTGAACAAATACTTTGTCGGTTATTACACTATAAGCACAGGTTATATATAAGTATTTGCATGTTTTGTTCACAATAACGAACCACTAAGTAGCTATTATGAGTCAAAAAGTAATGAGGAGTGACCGCCGTGTACCAGCCAGCCACTCATGCCCTCCCTCAAGTCATCTGACTCACCCTCATTCTCCTCCCACAATAATGTTTTTGCTATAATTCACTATATACAGACGTTATATATAAGTATCTACATGTTTTGTTCACCATAACTGTACATCTAAGCTTGTATGGTGAGTAAAGGCACAGAGATGTGGCTACTCACACAGTCAGCTGATCGGCGGCCGCGCTCAAGGCCAGACGCACTAATATTTCTCCTCCAACAACACTGTGTGGTGTTATTACGCTATATACACACATTATATATAAATATCTACCTGTTTTATTCATCATACTTGTACAAATAAACTGGTATGGTGCCCAAAGACCATCGTGGTAACCAGTAAACAACACCGTCGTCTGCACGGTGGTGTCGTGCAGACGACGCCACCGCTCTCACCAAAATGGCGGCTCCAAACCTTCTCTTGCTGTTTATACCCTCTATACGCACGTTATATATAAGTATCTGCATTTGTGTTCACCATAGCAAACCACTAAGCTGGTATGGTGAGTGCAGTCAATAAAAGGTGGCCACACACAGTCAAAAGACATCGCTACCACCCTCCCTCCCACAGCATTACACCTCCTTCCATGGCGCACAGCGCTAAATATCACCACAATCCTGCTATTATCAGAACCCTGGTCAGTTTTATCACAGTCAGGGGTCTTCTGTAATAATATCATCGCTACATAATAGCATGAACAAGTATAATTTGGCATTTTTAGGCGATGCTGTGGTCACAAGCTGAACAGCAGTGCTGTTAGCTCATGCTGCGTGCATCAGGCTTGGTTACTCACTCAATACTGAGGCCAATAACACCCGGGAGTTTGGCCCACGATTTTTTTAAAAAATGGCGTCTGTTTACAAGAGCCCTGATGAAGGTGTGGTGAACCCCGTGTATCCGCGGGCTGTTTAAATCTTGCGTAGTACTCCAACACATCATATGACGTGATGCGCAGTTTACTGGTACAACGTCCAGCATGTCATATGACGTGATGCGCACTTTAAGGGTTAAACTTAATAAAAAAGTGTTCACTAGGACTGAATATAATTTCCAACACCAGGAATATAGCTTAACACTCTATTCCTTAAGCATAAATAGAACCACCAAACATTTGAGGTCTCCTACCCCGGGAGCGTCGTCACGTACAGAATGTCAACAAACCAACACGCTGTAGAGGGCTCTCCATATGAGCTGGTATAATTCATTAGACACCCAGACTACGTGTCAACAAGCAAGTAACCAGCACAACATCCTCTCAAGAACCACAGCAACAATTACCAGTCACCAACACAGGTAATTGTGAGGAAAGTTAGTGAAGCAGGAAGCTGGCTCCCAATATAATTATAGAAATTGCTTCCACTAGCTGTACATCAAGCTTTGTAGGCCTCCAGACAGCCGCCATTACGTGGCACTCAGAGGCACAGAGCCACACCTAATTCTGATGCTACAATTACACAGCCTTAGCAGGCCCCATCAACAGGAACAGCTAAGGCCCCTTTTTGTTCAATACTGTAGACATAGTATTAGTAGTTATAAATTTCATTATTGTGGTATAATAGTAGATTAGACCACCATATGTGGTATGATTTATAATTTATATATCAAAGATTAGGTAAACAATTTGTGGTTTATAAAGGAGCCATCTCAAAGTGGTTTAAGCTACAAATTGTCCCTCCCATTGTGTGAGAAGTTCCAGCAGCTGAATCAGTACATACAGTCCACTTACTTACTTACTCACTACTATCTAACTAACTTATTACTAAGAACTAACTATTACTAAGAGGAAGGGAGGGATTCGGTCAGAGAGGAAGGGAGGGAGTCGGTCAGGAAGGGAGGGAGGGAGGGAGTCGGTCAGAGAGGAAGGGAGGGAGAGAGGCAGTCTGGAAGGGAAGGAGGGAGGCAAAAAGGAAGGGAGGGAGGGAGTCGGTCAGTATGGGAGGGAGTCGGTCAGAGAGGAAGGGAGGGAGGGAGGGAGTCGGTCAGAGAGGAAGGGAGGGAGTCGGTCAGGAAGGGAAGGAGGGAGGGAGTTGGTCAGAGAAGGAGAGAGGGAGGGAGTCGGTCAGAGAGGGAGGGAGGGAGTCGGTCAGAGAGGGAGGGAGGGAGTCGGTCAGAGAGGGAGGGAGGGAGGGAGGGAGAAGTGTTGAGTGTGTGGAGTACCAGATGTGACTCGTTTAAGCCTATCGAAGGAAGGTGGCATTGGAGGTGTTGCAAGAATTATATTGTTTTCTTATTGCAATGGAGAGCTAGTTACAAATACAGTATTAAATAACACACTATAATATTTTAACAGTATAGTACAGTATTTGGTTTGCTATTTATTCATTTAAATATTTACAAGAAAATAAAATGGGATTTAACAGAACTTAAGGTGCATACGTTAGTCATCGCACAGCGTGTCAACCCCCATTTTTTTTTGTTTTTGTTTTTTTGAGTAAAGAGGAAGGAGAGGCATAGGTGAAGGGAAGTAGAGAAGTGGGAAATACAGCGTGTTGACACACATGGAGGGGAGTTGGGAAGGCTGGCGTGAGGAAGGGGGGGGGGTGACCAGGAAGGAGATCATAGACGTGTGATGTCTCTTTCCAGTCTCACCCACCTACCCACCTGCCTGCATGCCCACCCACCCACCTACCTGCACGCCCACCCACCTACCTGCACGCCCACCTACCCACCTGCCTGCATAGCCAACCCACCCACCTTCTTCACCCAACTACCTGCTCACCCACCACCTGCCTGATAGCCCACCCACCTGCCTGCTTGCCCACCCACCCACCTGCCTG
This sequence comes from Procambarus clarkii, assembly GCF_040958095.1. Lineage (NCBI taxonomy): Eukaryota > Metazoa > Arthropoda > Malacostraca > Decapoda > Cambaridae > Procambarus > Procambarus clarkii. The sequence continues at coordinate 36,105,148 of NC_091190.1, forward strand.
CTTACCCACCAACCTGCCGGCTTGCCCACCCACTTGTTCACCCACCTACCTGATAGCCCACCCACCTGGCTGCTCAGCCACCCACCCACTTGTCTGCTCGAACCTGTGCACCCACCAAGGCCATCTGCCTGCTCACCTGCCATCCACCCATCCAAAACTTAGCTGCCTGAACCCACCCACCTGCCATCCACACATCCAAAACCTACCTGCCTGAACCCACCTATCCCTGCCTGCCCACCCACTTTTCCTGCCCACCTACCAGCTAAGCAGCTAACCACCCATCCAGCCCCACACACTAATTAGTGTGTGTCAATTCAAATCATGATTGGGGGTATAACAAATTTTGGAAATGGTCCCTTTTGGACTCAAAGGTGAAAAAGTTCGTTAATCCGGAAAACATGATAATCCGGCTGGGAGTCCTTCCCATATAGTCCGGATTAACGAGTGGAGACAGTACCCCTCTGTCTTGCGAGACGAAACAGTGGTACCACAGCGAGGAATCATTGCACACCGTGGACCAGGAGCTGAAGCCCGTCTATGCAAAATATGGGTGCTACGTGAACCTGAGGCAAAATCAGGTGAATATGAGGGTCTTGATTTCTCATGAGGTGCCATGCGGCGGCACTTGGCTGGGCGAGATGCTGCTGACACGACAAAATCTCGCTTGGTAACACTACTGGCACTAGCGACAGGCATGGTAATACTATGCTCTGAATCCACTTCACTAAAAACAGAAAAAGAGTCACCTTCCTCTGACTCATCGCCTAAAATATCCTCATACTCTAAATAAGCACAAGAACTGTGTGGTCGTGGGTGAATTGGAGTAGACACTGGGAGAGGAGGCACTGGTGAGTGTGTAAGCCTCGCCATGGGAGCAGGCTGTAATCTCAAATTCACTGTCTGTGCTACTACCTTCGGTCATTTGTCTGTAGTCTTTATCAATGTCAGAGTCATTAAAATCACTTTCCTCACCATCAGAAAATAATTTACTAGTTATTTGCTCTTGAGTAAGTGACTGCGTGGTGCGTGCCCGGGAGGCATTTGGCCATGCGCTCGCCATAGTGTCTGCTGGGTAACCGAGGCCTCCCATACATTAGTGGCGAGAACTGGATTTTTTTTAGAAAATGCCGGCTGTTTACTATAGTCTTTGGGCAGCATATAGGGGGCCCCCCTACCCCGCTGGCCATTCAAATCTTGCGCGGTACTCCATCACGTCATATGATGTGTTGCGCACTTTTGCATAAGTTACTCAACACATCATATGACATGTTGTGCAGTTTAAGGGTTAATATACTTACCACCACTAGTTAATGAAAACATCATAATTAACCCTCAAACCGCTAGGGGCCCAAATGGAATTCACACCCACAGGCGCAACAAAAAAAAAAATCCAAAAAATTCTTTCGTCTTATAGAAGTGTTCATTTTTGTTCCCTGATCACGAAAAAAATAACAAAAAAAATCGTAGGTGGCATATTTTAGCCGCAATAGGGTAGGGAAGTGTGGCAAAAAACCAGCGTTGAATGTAATGAAACGCCATTTTCTGGGTGAGTCCCGGAGGCTCCCCGGAGCTATCCCAGGCTGATATGCTAATGTCAGACTTTGGCATCAGTCATGTGTATGGAGTTCTTAGGCCTACCGGGGACCACGGCCAGAACCGGGCCCCCTCAGAGAGGCAAGGGGAGCAATGGCCTATAGAAGCCCCGGTGTAGTTGGAAGCATTCTATGTCTGCCATCGACCGGAACAGGCACCCAGAAAGGTAAGCGCCCCAAAACAAACCCCTATTCTGGTTAAAATTGCTACCTAAAACCGAACTAGTGGATAGAACTCCCCAACCGAAAACAAGCAAACTAGTGTGACGTCACACACTGCCGCGCCGCTGTCTGCGCAGCTCCCCCCTCCCCGGGAGGGGGAAGGGGGAGCCCCAGACCCCCCGCGCCGGCTACCCACACCTCAGTTCTTGAGGCTGGATGTCAAAAACGCGAAAAACCGCCGACCGGAGGGAGGGAGGGATGCCGGGGAGCCTCCGGGACTCACCCAGAAAATGGCGTTTCATTACATTCAACGCTGGTTTTCTGGGGGGAGCCCCGTCGGCTCCCCGGAGCTAACTACCCACAGACAGAAAAAGAGGGACTTACCAGGGAGGCGGTCGTCGCTCACCCCTCAACTCGAAGCCAAGACAACTGGCTGCAACCACCGACCCAAAGCAACACAGGCCCGACGAGGCCCAGGGACATTCACAAGGTAATGAGCAGCCAGGACCCTGTTCGACCGCCAAAATCCCCGCGCCCGAATATCAGACCAAGACATATTCCCAAAGACGGCAGCAAGAGCCGCGAACTTACGAACGTCATGGGCACGGGGATAGACCGCAGGCTGGCTGGACCTAATAACCCTGCGGACGACCTGAGAGACCCGAACCCGCGAACAGGGAAGAAGGGAAACCGGATCAACCCACAGCGCGTCCCCGGACACAGAAGCTGTGGCGCGCAAATAACGGCGAAGCGCCGCAACCGGACACAAAACATGATGCACCCCCGGCCTGACCAACCAAGCATCAACCACCCATGGACCCCTCCGGAACGCAGCAGTCTCATTCTTCGCCAGAAAAGAAGGAGACGGCTGCAAACGAACAAAACTATCACCACACACAAAGCACAGTGCAGTAGCGACACCGGAGCCAGAGCACACGACCATCGCCTATAGCATCAGCCTCAAGAACTGAGGTGTGGGAAGCCGGCGGGGGGGTCTGGGGCTCCCCCTTCCCCCTCCCGGGGAGGGGGGAGCTGCGCAGACAGCGGCGCGGCAGTGTGTGACGTCACACTAGTTTGCTTGTTTTCGGTTGGGGAGTTCTATCCACTAGTTCGGTTTTAGGTAGCAATTTTAACCAGAATAGGGGTTTGTTTTGGGGCGCTTACCTTTCTGGGTGCCTGTTCCGGTCGATGGCAGACATAGAATGCTTCCAACTACACGGGGGCTTCTATAGGCCATTGCTCCCCTTGCCTCTCTGAGGGGGCCCGGTTTTGGCCGTGGTCCCCGGTAGGCCTAAGAACTCCATACACATGACTGATGCCAAAGTCTGACATTAGCATATCAGCCTGGGATAGCTCCGGGGAGCCGACGGGGCTCCCCCCAGAAAAGGGGCGTTGGCAGAGCCTTCGCCAGACGAGGTCTACTCCGCCCGAGCTGTCAGACGTCAGTTGCCACAAATATATTATTACCTAATTATTTCAATGTCTCTGATTTTTTCTTAGTTTTTTTGCAGTAATATTATTCCCTACAGTGAATTGTGGTATATTTATATTATAAAATGTGTGAACCATCGCTGTACTCAAAATTATGGTGTGCATATTAGTGATTCAATTATTATGTTCATAAAACAATAAACATTTAGTTTTGCTGTTGTTACACTATATACACAGGTTATATATAAGTATCTGCATGTTTTGTACACCATAACGAACTACTAAGTTGGTCTTGTGAGTCAAAAAGCAACGAGGAGTGATCACCAAACACCAGCGAGCCACTCACTGCCACTCCCTCCCTCAACACCACCTCACTCACCCTCATTCATCTCCCACAATACTCTTTCTGTATTTATTCACTATACACAGACGTTATATATACGTATTTACATGTTTTGTTCATCATAACTGTACATCCATGCTTGTATGGTGAGTAAAGGCCATAAGACGTAGCTACTCACACAGTCAGCTGATCGGCGGCCGCCCTCAAGGCCAGACGCACTAATATTTGTCCTCCAACAATATTGTTTGTGGTGTTATTACGCTATATACACACATTATATATAAGTATCTACCTGTTTTATTCACCATACCTGAACAAATAAGCTGATATGGTGCCCAAAGATCATAGTGGCCATCAGTAAACACCATGCCAAGTCATGCAGACGACGCTCCTCCCTAACCAAAATGGCGGCTCCCAACCTACTCCTCTCGCTGTTATCTCACACTATACACACGTTATATATAAGTATCTACATTTGTGTTCACCATAGCGAACTACTAAGCTGGTATGGTGAGTGCAGTCAATAAATGGTGGCCACACACAGTCAGAAGACGACGCCACAACCCTCCCTCCCACAGCCTTACTCCTCCCTCCATGGAGCACAGCACTAAATATCACCACAATCCTCCTATTATCAGAATCCTGGTCAGTTTTATCACAGACAGGGGGCTTCAGTAATACTATCACTGCTAAATAATAGCAGTATCATTTATATTATGGTATTTGTAGGCGATGCTGTGGTCACAAGCTGAACAGCGGTGCTGTGAGCTCGTGCTGTGTGCACCAGCCTTGGTGGCTTGCTCAATACTGACGCTGTAACACCCAAGAATGTTGGCCTGGATTTTTTTTCTAGGTGGCATCTGGCAACTATCGGTCGTGGCTGTACTATAGCTGCCCCTATCCCAGGCGGGGCGTTTAAATTATAGCGCTAAACATGAAATCATATATAAATGATGTGCGCGGTTTCGGTTTTGTCACTGATATCATTTATATATGATATGCGCGGTTTGAGGGTTAAGGGGCCCGGTGCATGTGGAAACTTTTCCATATATAAAAAATAGTCAAAAATTAAATAAAAATATTCCGTTATTTGGCATCAGAGTCATGAAAATTTCATCCCAATGTGTTAAAAAATGAACTTTTTACAATTTTTTTTAAATAAATGTGTGAGCATCTGGCAGCAACCTGTTCTGATAACACCTATTTTCTGGACATCAGGGTTAAAGAGATGCAAGCACCTGTTCAACACACAAAGATGAATGGTAGTACATAGAGGGTCCACAAAGTGGATATGCTGCTGCTGTCACCTGGAAGGCCAGATTTCACACATAATAATGAGTTAGTAAGTTATTATGCTGTATTCTATTATATATCATATAAATACATTGCCCAATGGCAATACTGTTCAGTATTTCTTATGTCCCTTTATACAAAAAGCCGACAACCACTTTTTTGTTTATCGTTTTTTTTCTCTCGTTTATTTCTATGTGGATTTTGTTGTGACTTCTACATCTTAGAGAATACATATCAGGCACTAAGCATGTGAAGTTTGAACGAAATTGGTTAACATGTTAATCAGCCACACGTGGCCGAAGTTGTGACATTTTTTTTTAGCCAATTATTTGCAGAGTTCAAACACTATTCTCTTTGTCTATTTAGCTGGTATTCATGAATGAGGACCAGATGAGGGCCTTATCTCTAATAAATGGGCAATAAAGTTATTGCAATATAAGTGTTTGTTATAATAACATAAGAACATAAGAATGACGGTAACTGCAGAAGGCCTATTAGCCCATACGTGGCAGCTCCTATTTATATCCACCCAATCTCATTCATATATATATATGTCTAACCTACTGTTAGACAGTTAAGGGACCCAGTGTATGTTTTTCAGTTATCCCTAACTTATCCATATATTTTGTTATTTGGGGGGGTTATTTTTACGTGACTTCATTTCAACATACTGTATATTGACCTACAACTTTCACATATTCGAGTATGAATGCCAAGCAATCTTAATTATAACCTACAAGATATGTCATAAATTAAAAGTACTATATTCAATGTCGAGAACTTTAAATGCATAATTGCTCTATGAAAAACATTTTCAACTTTGAGACTTAATAAAAAATTCAGTTTCTGACCGATTCTCACCATTTCTACATATTATGTGCAAAGTTCTTAGTGCTAAGGTTCCTAGTGAATCGATTTGTCAAAAATCCATAACATTTGGAATTTTAAATATTTTTTCGTATAAATTTGGCACATATTTGGATGGCCACATTTAAAAAATGTTTTACAGTAAACTATACTCTAAAACAGTGATTTTCTCACTAGCAATTGAATGTTATATGCCATTCTGAGACCATAATGAATAAAATAACAATTGGTGATATTGTAAGATATTTATAGCAATTTGAAATTGTGAATTTATATATATTTTTTTTTTTTTTTTACTTTTTTCCGTTCATGTTGTGAAGTTGATTTATAAGGAAAAGTTGGAGCATTTGCCATGAGGATTCTGCACAAAAACTGAGTGTGTATGAGGAAGTTTCAGTGCCCATGCACCAGGCCCCTTAATACGCTCACCGTCACTGGTTAATGACAATATCATGATTAATGCACTCACCATCTCTAGTTATTGACATCAACATGATAAACACACACACTGGTAGTACAGTAAGAATAAAATTGTCCTTACCATCATTAATGGGCAGAAGTTGTGTTTGCTATCGTCCTGGGAAGCTGAGCACAGATGGAAGCAGTATTACCTGTTAGGGGAAAATAAAACAAATTTAAGGTTGACTAATTCATTGATATTGACATTGACAATAATGACATTGACTAATATAAAGTATGACTAAAATTTTCCCAGCAAAACATAGAACATATTTACCCAAATTTTTTTTTATTTTTTAGGTATTGTGCTTAGAGCAGAAGGAGGGTGGGCAGGAGTAAGGAGGGTGGGCAGGAGTAAGGAGGGTGGGGCAGGAGTAAGGAGGGTGGGGCAGGAGTAAGGAGGGTGGGGCAGGAGTAAGGAGGGTGGGGCAGGAGTAAGGAGGGTGGGGCAGGAGTAAGGAGGGTGGGGCAGGAGTAAGGAGGGTGGGGCAGGAGTAAGGAGGGTGGGGCAGGAGTAAGGAGGGTGGGCAGGAGTAAGGAGGGTGGGGCAGGAGTAAGGAGGGTGGGGCAGGAGTAAGGAGGGTGGGGCAGGAGTAAGGAGGGTGGGGCAGGAGTAAGGAGGGTGGGGCAGGAGTAAGGAGGGTGGGCAGGAGTAAGGAGGGTGGGGCAGGAGTAAGGAGGGTGGGCAGGAGAAAGGAGGGTGGGCAGGAATAAGGAGGGTGGGCAGGAGTAAGGAGGGTGGGGCAGGAGTAAGGAGGGTGGGCAGGAGTAAGGAGGGTGGGGCAGGAGTAAGGAGGGTGGGCAGGAGAAAGGAGGGTGGGCAGGAGTAAAGAGGGTAGCCAGGAGTAAGGAGGATGGGCAGGAATAAAGAGGGTGGGCAGGAGTAAGGAGGATGAGCAGGCGTAAGGAGGGTGGGCAGGAATGGGGAAGGGGGTATGGGCGGGTTCTCGGCTGCCTCCCCTCCCTCTCTAACAGCCTACGTAATACAAACCACGTGCATTAACCCTTAAGCTGCTACAGCCTGGGCTGTAAAAGCTGGGGCTGGGCAAAAAAATATTTGAATTATGTGAAAATTAATACTAAATGTTGAACAAATCTCCAACTTATCGGCTTAAGCATCAAGAAAGTTTCACCCCAATGTTTTCAGAAATGTACTTTAGACAATTTTTTTTTTAAAAAGAACATTTTATTGATAAGGAGAACAACTCCTATTAACTGGAACTGAGGGTTTTGTCTCCTTTGTTTATTATCTCATTTTGTTGTAACCTCTACATCCTGGAGAGTGCATACCCATCCCTAACAATGTCAAGATAGAATGAAATTGGTCACCAAATAAATCAGTCACAACTGGCAGAACTTAGGACTTTGAATTTTTTTTACTGAGTTTTTCAGAGATTTCAAATTCTATTTTCTTTGTCTCTTTAGGCGGTTTTGATGATTAGGGACCAGATTAGAGCTTTATCACTTTTATAAAGTATACATTTTTATCCCCTAAATCATTATAATTACCCCTATATTTTGTTTTTTGGGGGGTTATTTTTTCTTGACATCATTCCAACACATACTGACCTACAACTTTCACATATTTGAGTGCGAATGCAAACAATATTTATTAAAACATACTGTATAAGTAAATTAATGAATTAGAACTACCTTATTCATTGACGATAACTTCAACTTCAATTATCTCTAAAACTAGAGTTTCAACTTTGAGTCAGCTTCAATAAATCCAGTTTCTCACCTATTCTCATCATTTTTACAAATAATGTGCACAGCTGTCTGTTATACAATCCTATTAGAATGGATTTTTCACAAACCCTAAACGTTTGGAGATATCAATTTTTTTTTTTCTAAATTTCGGGCATAATTCAGATGCCACACTGACAATTTTTTTTACAGTAAACTAAACTGAAAACATATATTCTAAATCTATGAAAATGAAGATCATATATTATTCTGAGAGCATAATAACATCAAATGAACAATTGGTGATAGTTTATATTTTTGCAGCTAATCTCAAAATCTGAAGTATTCATATTCAATTTTATAATTATTTTTTGTTTTCTTACTTTACAAGTTACGTTTGTGATCATTTCGACAAAGTTGCAGGATTTGCTAGTATGCACAAAAAATTGGAAAGCATTAGAGCAAATTTGAGAAATTGAACTTTGCCATCGGGTCCTGTCGTATATGTATGCCATGCACAGCTTAAGGGTTAATACAGAACTGTACTGTATAAAATGCATAAAACTTCAAACTAACAATATAACAATAATAATACTTTAAATAAAATAACTTGTAACAGTCAATATGTACATTAAATTTTGAATATGCCTATAAAATAAGCACAGGTCATGTCAACGCGTTGGGCCTGGATGAGATGGCTGGCACCATGTGCTTCTCCTCTTCCTGGGGTAAAAACATCGGACTCGCGCGCGAAGGATTTTGTGATAAATTTAACAATTTTTACTGTTTGAACTCATTTAATCTGTCAAGATGTCTCAGACCAGCATTCATGGTATTGAAGGTATAAAACAAAAGAGAAAATATTTGTCAATTGATTAGAAAGTTGACTTGATAGAGAAAGTAGAGCGTGGATACTCTGTCACTCAACTCACCCAAGAATTCAACATTGGTAAAGCTACAGTTTGTGATAAAAAAAAAGCAGAAGGATAATATTAAGAAATTCTTTGCTCAAACTGATGTAATAGGCAACAGGAAAAATTGAGGCCTGCTAAGTATACGGGTCTGGACTCGTCTGTATTTAAATGGTTTACACAGCATGATGCGAAAGGAATTGCTGTTTCAGTTGATTCTATTAGAAATGCAGCTGAAAGACTTGCTGTAAAGTTAAACATAGACAATTTCAAGGCTAGCATTGAATGGGTATGTCGATTTAAAGAGGTATGACATCATTAACAAGAAAATTTGTGACGAGGCATTAAGTGCAGATGTTGGAAGTGGCTAATGCATATAAGCATAAACTTTCTCAGCACATGATATCTAATAATCTAAGCTGGTTTTAAGTGTACAATGCAGATAAAACAGGCTTTAACTGGAAATGCCTTCAAAGAAACACTATCCTTCAGGCTTGAGAAGAGTATTCCTGGTTGCAAGGTAAAGAAGGAAAGAATTTCAGCATTATTGTGCTGTAACGCAGATGGCAGTCACCGAACAAAGTGCGCAATTGTTGGGAAATCTGCCAACCTCAGAGCATTGAAAAACTGCATGAACAGATTACCTGTCATCTACTACAACACAAAAAATGCCTGGTTCACACAGATTATATTTGAGGATTGGTTCCAGAATCACTTTAGTAAAGAAGTAAAAAAGCAGCAGATCAATATGTGTAGAATTCATCCTGCTGAGGTAAAGGCAATGTTGTTGACTGATAATGCCCCAGCTCACCCCATTGCTAAATTAACATCGCCTGATGGCAAAATAACATGTATGGCTTTACCACCAAACACTACATCTGTAATACAACTCATGGATTAGGGGTTATCTATGCTCTCAAAGGCTTTATAAAAGAGCTACGAATTCAGATATTATGGAAGTTCTGCTCTCTGAGGAAGACGAGATGCCTACTAAGGATACGAAGGCTAGTAGAACACTAGAAAACTTCAAGAAATATTCAATTAAATACGCAATTTACAACTAGGCCAAAGAATGGAGCGAGTTGAAGGTCACCACATTAAAGAATGCATGGAATAAAATTCTGAGTCTGGTACCTGGTTAGAATGAAAACGAAGATGACTATGATTTTGAGTGCTTTGTTAATGCGATTTTTGAGACATTCAGAGATGCAGGTGAGGAAGATTTGCAACTTTCTGATGTGAATGCGTGGTTAAATAATGATGGTGATGATCCAGGTTATGGTGAATTAACTGATAATGAGATTATCCAGTGTGTTATTGGTAATAATGATGAGGATGTGGAAGAGGAAGATGACAGTGTGTTATCTATTCCATATACTGCATCATTGCAAAAGGTTAATGATCTGCTTGATTTGGATGCTGTAACTGATAATGAAGAACTGACAGATTATTACCAGCACCTAAAGGACATGAAAGATATTATAATGAAGCTCACAACAAAGAAACAAACTAAGATTCAAAAGTTTTTGGTACGGTTTCACAGTAGGCCTACAGGACCAGCACTAGCAAGGACTCACCTTCCAAGGATGCCCAGGCAACAGGACCAGCACCCAGCACTAGCAAGGACTCACCTTCCAAGGATGTCCAGGCAACTGGACCAGCACCCAGCACTAGCAAGGACTCACCTTCCGAGGATGCCCAGGCAACTGGACCAGCACCCAGCACTAGCAAGGACACACCTTCTGAGGATACCCAGGCAACTGGACCAGCACCCAGCACTAGCAAGGACACACCTTCTGAGGATGCCCAGGCAACTGGACCAGCACTCAGCACTAGCCATAACTTACCTGGGAGTACCAATTGAGCTGTACAGCACAGTTCTAATGACATTAAATGTACAAAGTGTAGTTTATATAATATAAGTGTACTGCAGTAGTGTGATTCTAGTGGTCTGTACTTTATGTACAGACTGTAGTGTATAATGTACATTTGTTAGAAAAGTTACTGTTCTTTAAACAATTTATATTCATATGTGTGGCACTCTCAGGATATTAAGACTAACAAAGTTTGCACTACAAAACTCAACTGGTAGGGTAAGTACAGTACTGTAATGTACAATATCAATTTATTTCATTGCAATACAAATTCTTTGTTATTTTAATTTTTCATAAGGCAAATGTGGATTGGCATATGCATTAATGTGATTGTATTTTTTTTTGGGGGGGGAGGGGGGAGGGAGTTGCTGGGGCCGAACGGATGGAATGAATTCCACACTGGAATGAATCGGCTATGCCCCATATAGTTCATTTAAGTGACTACACACATTTAATTTCTACATTTAATGTCACCTAATTTCATGCATTTCTTTGATAAAGTGTTTACTCGTGTCCTTTATGATCTTGGTTATTTGAAACTGTTGGCCAAATTAACCTTAAATTATAGTATGTTACTCTATGTTCTGATATGTTCCAAGAAAATGTTATGAGGAATAGTTCACTTGCTTTTCTAAATTACACCTTGTATTTCCATTCTATAATTAATGTAAATAAACTACTGTACTGTTGCTAGAACTACTGACTCCATAATGTAATAGTCTATGCTTGTCATCCTTAAGTATCACCTTCTTTATATTAATTTTTTATTTTCCTTGAACATTCTCATTTTGTTAGCTTACTTCTCTAATAGTATTAAGTGCTTTATCCTGTCACAACTTTAATTAGAAAAATTCTATATTATTATTAATTTTGCCCGAAATGCTTTGCGTAATAGTGGCTTCATTAGTATGTGTAACTTCTGTTCCTTCAATTGAACAATATTCTTATGTTCTTTGTACACACAATCTTTTGAATAAATAATATTATTATTATTATTATTTACACAGAAAATCACACTAAAGTGATATACATCAATGAGAAAATTCACTCGGGCTGTGAGATGATGCAAACCTGCAATGTTTGCATCACCTCACAGCCTCAGTGGATTGTTCATTGATGTATATCACCTTAGTGTGATTTTCTGTGTATCTGAAGTTGTGCATACAATATTGAACTACAGTACTTTATCCTTCACCTGAGTGCTTGGGGTCTTACATAAAACTTGGACTGGCTTCAGGACTGTGATACAGTATCAGGATATCACAGACTTCCTGTGATATCAGTAGAAATCCGATTGTAAGAAAGTCAGTGGTGGTACAGTAGTAGAGTATGCAGCTGGCAATGCCTTGGTCATGGGTTTGCAACACTACACAGTCCCAGTGAAATTTCTTATTATTATTATAAAAGTTATCATTATTCGATAGGCCAATGTCCACACCCCAACAATGCCAGGCATATAATTTACCCCAACAATTCCACTGGCCAACGTCCACACCTCTGACAATTCCATAGTCCTATTTCCATACCCCAACATTTTTGTTGAAGAAAAAAAAATGCTGTTTGTTGACCAACTTGTATATTGGCTATTTTCTACCATGTTCCCCCCCTTTTTTCATCTTTTATTATTTTTCTTTTTTTCTTTCAATGCAATTATACTTTAAGCTTAATTACTATTAAGTTTTAGTCTAAGTGTTTTTTTTTCCCCACCTCACCTTGCCCAAAACGCTATGCGTACTAGTGGCTTTAGGTATTGTATGTACTACCTCTATCTTTAAATCAAACAGAATGTTTGTACTGTAACTCTGCAACTATGTATGTACTTTTCCTAAATAAATTTTTATTATTTTTATTATTAACAATTGTATGTTGGGGGTGTAAGACAATGTTGGAGCAGACAATGGTGGAGCAGAAAGCTCAGTACTCACTTCCTCCCTTCAGAGCAGGAGAGATTGCTGAAATAGAGGGAATACAGAGAACATATACGGCACACATCGTTGAAATAAAACACCTAAATTATTCGGATCGTCTCAAAGCTCTCCGAATGTACCCTCTAGAAAGGAGACGAGAGAGATACCAAATAATATACACATGGAAAATACTGGAGGGCCAGGTCCCAAATCTACACAGTAAAATAACAACGTACTGGAGTGAATGATATGGAAGAAAATGCAGGATTGAACCAGTGAAGAGCAGAGGTGCCATACGCACAATCAGAGAACATAAGAACATAAGAACAAAGGCAACTGCAGACGGCCTATTGGCCCATACGAGGCAACTCCTATCTATAACCACCCAATCCCACTCATTTACATGTCCAACCCACGCTTGAAACAATCGAGGGACCCCACCTCCACCACGTTACGTGGTAATTGGTTCCACAAATCAACAATCAACACCCCTGTTACCGAACCAGTATTTACCCAAGTCTTTCCTAAATCTAAATTTATCCAATTTATGCCCATTGTTTTGTGTTCTGTCTTGTGCTGATACACGACTATCAGTAACTATCAGTATCTATACTATCATTATCATGATACTATCAGTATCATGTTTAATACCCTATTAATATCCCCTTTGTTGTGTCCATTCATCCACTTGTAAACCTCTATCATGTCACCCCTAACTCTTCGCTGTATAAACATCAGAGGTCCACGGTTGTTCAACGTTCTCCCAGTGACTATAAGAAATATTGCCGGAACAACCGTGGACATCTTCAATACCCTATTAATATCCCCTTTGTTGTGTCCATTCATCCACTTGTAAACCTCTATCATGTCACCCCTAACTCTTCGCTGTATAAACATCAGAGGTCCACGGTTGTTCAACGTTCTCCCAGTGACTATAAGAAATATTGCCGGAACAACCGTGGACATCTTCAAGAGAAAATTGGACTGTTTTCTAAGAGAAGTTCCGGATCAGCCAGGCTGTGGTGGGTATGTGGCCCTGCGGGCCGCTCAAAGCAACAGCCTGGTGGACCAAACTCTCACAATTCGAGCCTAGACTCGGGCCGGGCTTGGGAAGTAGAAGAACTCCCAGAACCCCATCAACCAGGTATCAAGCAGGTAATGCACTCAAGTACTTACGGAGGATGATGAGAGTGCGAGGAACAAGGTGGTCAGGTGGAGCCAGTGACTCCTTCCTTCAACAGTTTTGTCTCTCCCTCGTGGTATATCCTCAATGTCTTCAGTGGTGTGGCCTCACCACACACTTACACTGCCATAAGTGTCCTGAGAGTACTGTGGGAGGGACAATTTGGCGGGTATTGTGGACACAGGTCTTTAAGACAGGCGAACTTCACGAGTCGTGGAGACGTCTATAGCAACCTTTGTTGTGATGACGTCACTCGCTCGCTCGCTTACCCGCCACGGTGCTCTTCCCATTTTCTTTGGTTACTGATCTTTGCCGACGTTTAATTTATACAACAATACAATACAATACAATACAATTTTATTTAGGTAAGGTACATACATACAATAAATATTTACAAGGATTGTTTAACTTATAGGTATAGCTAGTACATACAATGCCTAAAGCCACTATTACGCAAAGCGTTTCGGGCATGATAAACTTAAATGACAAGCTTAATACTAATTGAGCATAATGAGTAGAATGAAAACAAGAAATGAAAACATAGATGAAAAAGCAGCACAAATACAATTATGTCGACAAACAGCGCTCTTTAAAGAAAAAAAACAGACATTGGTTGACAATAGAAGGGTAAGGTAGGTTACAGGGAATTTATTAGGTATAGCTTCGATTTTAACTTAAACTGGTTGAGAGAGGTACAGTCTTTAACATGGTTGGGAAGGTCATTCCACATTCTGGGCCCCTTGATTTGTAGAGCATTTCTAGTTTGATTAAGTCGTACTCTAGGAATATCAAAACTGTATTTATTTCTGGTGTGATGCTCATGGGTTCTGATACAACCTTCTATGAAGCTTTTGAGATCAGGATTGGCATTATAGTTTAGCGTTTTATATATGTATAATACACATGAGAGAATGTGCAGTGACTTAATGTCTAACATATTCAGAGATTTAAGTAGGGGTACCGAGTGATGTCTGGGGCCAGAATTGGATATTGTCCTAATAGCAGCTTTGTGTTGAGTAATTAGAGGACGTAAGTGATTTTGGGTAGTAGAGCCCCAAGCACAAATACCATAGTTTAGATATGGATAGATAAGGGAGTAATAGAGAGTCACCAGGGCAGGGCGTGGTACATAATATCTGATCTTAGAAAGAATGCCCACAGTTTTTGAAACTTTTTTTGATATGTTTAGAATGTGTCCCTGGAAATTAAGCTTGTGATCAATGAGAATGCCAAGGAATTTGCCATCTAATTTGTTACAAATTTGGGTATTGTTTATTTTGAGATTTATTTGATTAGAGGATTTATTGCCAAACAGAATATAAAAGGTTTTGTCAATGTTAAGGGTGAGTTTGTTGGCAGTTAGCCACAGATGGACTTTATTTAGCTCAGTATTTACTGTGGCATTTAGAGCAAGGGGATCAGGACTGGAGTAAATGAAGGTTGTGTCGTCAGCAAATAGAATTGGTTTGAGGTGTTGGGAGGCATTTGGAAGGTCATTAATGTAGATGAGAAAGAGGAGAGGGCCAAGTATGCTGCCCTGGGGAACACCATTGTTGATGGGTAGGGTGGGAGAAATTGTGTTATTCACAGAAACATATTGGAGCCTGTCAGTAAGGTAGGATTTGAGGTATTGTAGGGAGTGTCCTCTGACTCCATAATGATGTAATTTAAGAAGAAGGTTTTGGTGGTTGACAGTGTCAAAAGCTTTACGCAGGTCCACAAACAACCCAACAGAGAACTCATTTTTATCAAGAGCTGTACGAATCGAGTTAAGCATACTAATAAGTGCATCGTTAGTGCTTTTTTTGGGTCTGAAGCCATATTGGCAAGGGCTAAGTATATTGAGTTTGGCTAGATATGAGTAAAGCTGCTTATAGATTAGTTTTTCAAAAATTTTTGACAAGTTTGGCAGGATAGATATAGGTCTGTAGTTGTTAACATCTGTGAGATTACCACATTTGTGGACAGGCGTTACTCTCGCTTTTTTTAGAATATCTGGGAAGGTTTGGAGTTCAAGTGACTTGTTGAAGAGCAAAGCAATAGCAGGGGCTAAAGATCTGGAGGCTTTTTTGTAAATTAAAGTTGGTATCTCCTCAAGGGCACCAGACTTGGTTTTAAGGGAAAGGATTATCTCATTGACGTCAGTGGAATTAATAGGCTTTAGGTACAGAGACTGTGGATAGTTACCTGAAAGATAGTCATTAATGTCTGTACTGGAAGATGGAATATCATTTGCAAGGGATGAACCAATGGAAGAGAAGAACCTATTGAACTCAGTAGCAGAATCAGAGGCTGAAAGCTGACCATCGTTATTAGACAGGAGAGTCGGTTTGTTATTTAAAGACTTCTTTGATCCCAATATTTGAGAAATTGTTCTCCAAGTTTGTTTAATGTTGCTCTTTATTTGGGTAAATTTATCTTCGTAGTATTTAGTTTTGGCTCGTCTAATTATCTTAGACAGCAATAATGAGTAATTCTTTGAGAATTCTTTGGAGACAATTCCTAACCTATACTTCTTCTCAAGGTCATGTTTTTTATTAATAGATTTAAGTATTCCCTTTGTAAGCCAGGGATTGTTAAGCCTTTTGGTTGTGACTTGTTTTGTAAGCATAGGACAGTGGGTATTATAAAGGCTAAGAGTTTTTTGAAGAAAAGATTGTACTGCAAGGTTGATGTCCACTATGTTACCTAACTCGGACTCCCAGTTGACATTATCAGCAGCAGTTATAAAATTGTCTATAGCAGTTTCATTGTGTAGTCTAAAACGTATCACTCTTGACTCAAGAGGTGGTTTGCTAATGTTAGTTAAGAGAAATGTGGGGTAATGATCTGTAGTGCTATCGGTGATTATACCTGAAGTAAGCGGAGAGGTTATGTTTGTCCAGAGGTGATCGAGCGTCGTGGCAGTGCTATCAGTGATTCTAGTAGGTCTAGTGATTAAGGGTATGAGGAAGCAGGAATTCATACAGTTGAGGAAGCTAACAGCAGTGGGGTGTTCAGGCTCGCAGAGGTCAATATTAAAGTCCCGTGCGATAATTAGGTGGTTTTTGTTCAGTCTGTTATCAAGTATTAGATTTCTAAGGTTTGAGTTGAATTCGGACACATCAGTGTTAGGAATTCTATAAACTGCACCCACAGTCAGGACAGACTCGGCACCCTTGACTCTGAAGCTGGCGAAGATATACTCCCCATAGCAGTCTCTGGTTCTAATTTCTTTTAAGCATGTTAGTTCTTGGTGGTAGTAAAGAGCAGTGCCACCACCTCTCTGAATTTGACGACAGTTGTGAATTGCTGAGTAGTTAGGCATGTTAAAGAGCTGAGTAGTATCCTCTTTCAACCATGTTTCAGTAAGTATAATAAAAGAGAATTTGTTGTCAATAGCTTCAATCAAGGCACTAACATCATCGAAGTGTTTACCTAGGGATCTAACGTTCAAATTGATTACAGAGATATTGTGATTATGAGTTAATACATTGTTTACATCATGTGCTGCAAAATATCTGCAATTTAGATCATTAAAGTGATAATTGTCATAGATAGTGGATAAGAGGTTAAGTTCAGGGTCTATACTTGTCTGCATAAAAAAAGCTGATTGCAGGAAAAAAGGGAAGAAAGGCAAATAACAAGGTAGAAATAAGCTATAAAATAGGGAAAAAGATGTACACAATACAGAACAAAGCAAACTCAAAAGGGGCTTACAGGGGTACAATGGAGTAAGGGAGTATGGCTAGGCTAGGCAACCTAGGTAATAAAT
This sequence comes from Procambarus clarkii, assembly GCF_040958095.1. Classification (NCBI taxonomy): domain Eukaryota; kingdom Metazoa; phylum Arthropoda; class Malacostraca; order Decapoda; family Cambaridae; genus Procambarus; species Procambarus clarkii. Next base: position 36,122,610 of record NC_091190.1, read on the forward strand.
GAGATTAACGAAAAAACATATAAACATGGACTATACAAAACACAAGATAAAGAAATACAAAACAAAAATATAAACAAGACTAAGCAATACAAAAACAAATTGAGCAAAAATGAAAAATGAGGTAGATTGCTTACAAGTACTCTCAGGTACACTGTAAGTAACAATTTGCAATTTGAGATACAGGCAAAGCCAGGGGTACAATGGAGTAAGGGAGCATGGCGAAGCTAGGCAACCTAGGTAATAAATGGAATCAAAGAAAAGTTGAATAATAAGCATAGGCAAATTTAAGCTAATGATTATTAACTATAAATAGTTCAGTTATGACTGTATAATTAATAAGACCTGAAGAACTATTTATGCACTCAATTAAAAAATTTCAGTAAATGACTAGTTAAGAGTAAGTTAAAAATTAAGTCAGAAAATGAAACAATGAGACTTAGGAAACCTAGCCCCACTAGTTGACAGGGGGTTAATTAAGTTAATTCACTGGGAGTGATAATGAGCTGAGACAGACCACATTGGGAGAGGAAAGCGTTGAGGTTCTCTTCTTTAGTAATAGTGAACATTTTGCCCTCTGCGGTTTTTCTCACCTTTATCAGTCCATCTCTAACGAAGCACTGATGAATCGCATCTGGGTTTTTTTGACGGATTTGACGCAGGCGGTAGAGGAGGTGCTGTCTGTTCCTAGTCAAGCACTCGTTGATGTATAATCCCGTCCGTTGGGCTACAGCTGTCCGGACTAGATTGGATTTCGTGAACTGGGAAGACAGCTTCAGGCGAATTTTCCGTTGGTTTTGACTTGATGGATTCTTTTTGCCTACTCTGTAGGCAGCAATAACGTCAGATTTGTTTAGAATGAGCTGCAATTTGTCTTTTATGAGATCCAGAGCTATTTCGACACAGTTTTCACCATCATGTTCCACAGGTAAATCTTGGGACGACACTATAACAGAGTCTAGCAGCTTTTGCTGGTCTTGTTCATCCTGGGAGACAGAACGCTGGGCTGAAAATGTACTGATACATGCAGTCATTTTGTTGAGGGCTTCCTCCTGTTTTTTAATGGCTTCATCAGTTTTCAGAAGAGAGACACTAATACTTGAGACACTTTACTTGAGAGACACTAATATTGGTGGCTTCAACGAGGACAGGAAGTTGGCGGCTTGTCAAAGGTCCTACCCATTTGCCTGGATGATCTTTTCTATCTGTATTTTAAAACCCAGTAGAATTTTAGCGTTTACCTTACCTACTCTTTGGCGGGTAGGCTGTTCCACGGGTTTACAACTATACGGGTGAAAAAGCATCTCCTGTTTTCTGTCCTACATTGTGGCTTGTTGAGCTTGAACCCGTTGTTCCTCGTTCGTGTTACATTTGACCTTTTGAAGAAAGTGTCCGGATCGACATCGTCCAAATTGTTGAGTATTTTAAGTGTTTCGATGAGCTCCGCCCTGTCATGCCTGGTTTGCAGTGTTGTTTGGCCAGTGGCCCTCAACCCTTCCTGATACGAAAGATGACTAAGCTCTGGTATGATTTTTGTTGCCCGGTGTTGCATCTTCTCCAGAGCAGCTATGTCTTTCTGAAGATAAGGTCTCAATGCCTGTATGCAATAATCCAGGTGGGGGCGCACCAGAGACTTATACAATTGAAGGACTACTTTAGTTTCCTTGAAGGTAAAGGCACGCTTGATTATTCCCAAGGTTTGGTTCGCTTTTTTTACTGCCGCTCCCACTTGTTGTGCAACTTTTAGTGAATGATGGATTCTGATTCCAATGTCGCATTCTTCATCTATCTGTTGTAAGGTAGTGTGGGCAATTTGGTAGTTGTGACGTGGAATGTTATGCCCTACAGGCAAGGTCTTGCATTTATCGACATTAAAGAGCATTTGCCAGTCATCTGACCATTGGTGGAGTTCATGTAGATCTCTTTGTAAGGTCTCAATATCACTTTCACTTCCTTCTTTATCATAGATCTTAGTGTCATCTGCAAATGTGTCATCTGCCCAACATTCCATCTCCCAGGATGAACAGGACCAGCAAAAGCTGCTTGACTCTGTTATTGTGTCGTCCCAAAATATTCCTGTGGAACGTGAAGGTGAAAAGTGTATTGAAATAGTTCAGGCTCTCATAAAAGACGAATTGCGTGTCACTCTAAATAAAACCGACATTATTGCTGCCTACAGAGTAGGCAAAAAGAATCTATCACGTCTAAACCAGCGAAAAATTCGCCTCAAGCTAGCTTCCCAGTCCATAAAATCGCACCTTGTCTGGACAGCTGCATCCCAACGAAAGGGAATCTACATCAACGAGTGCTTGACTAGAAAAAGACAGCAACTCCTCCACCGCCTGCGGCAAATCCGTAATCAAAACCCAGCTGCGATTCATCAGTGCTTCGTTAGAGATGGCGTGATTAAAGTGAGAAAGACCTCAGAAGGTAAAATGTTTACAATTGCTAATGAGGATAACCTCAACACTTTCTTCTCCCAATGTGGTTTGTCTCACCTTATTATCCCTCTCATTGAGTCAACATAATTAACCCCCTTGTCACCTAGTGCGGGCTACGTATCCTAAGTCTCTTTGTTACACTTTTTTAAAGTAAATTTTAATTTACTGTATATTAGTCATATATTGGACTTAATTAATTGAGTGCATTAATATTTTCTTTAGTTCTTATTAATTATAGAATCATAACTAAACTATTTATAGTTAATAATCATTAGATTAAACTTGCCTATGTTTATGCCATTGTACCCCTGGCTTTGCCTGTGTCTCAAAATGCAAATTATTACTTACAGTGTACCTGAGAGTACTTGTAAGCAATCTACCTCATTTTTCTTTTTTTTGTTCATTTTGTGTTTGTCTTGTATAGGTCTTGTTTATATTTTAATTTTCCCCCTTTTATAAAAAAAAATTGTTTTGTAATTGCCATTCTTACTTTGTTTTCCTACAACCAGCCTTCTTATGCAGACAAGTATAGACCCAAAACTAAACCTCTTATCCACTATCTATGGCAATCATCACTTTAATGATCAAAATTGCAGATATTTTACAGCACATGATGTAAACAATGTATTAACACATAATCACAATATCTCTGTAATTAACTTGAACGTTAGATCCATATGTAAACACTTCGATGATGTTAGTACCTTGATTGAAACTATTGACAACAAATTCTCTTTTATTATACTTACTGAAACGTGGTTGAAAGAGGATACTACTCAACTCTTTAACATGCCTAACTACTCGGCAATTCACAACTGTCGTCAATTTCAGAGAGGTGGTGGTACTGCTCTTTACTACCACCAAGAACTAACATGCTTAAAAGTAATTAGAACTTCTCTTCCATTGGGTCATCCCTTGCAAATGATATTCCATCTTCCAGTACTGACATTAAGGACTATTTTACAGGTAACTATCCACAGTCTCTGTACCTAAAGCCTATTAATTCCACTGACGTCAATATGATAATCCTTTCCCTTAAAACCAAGTCTAGTGCCCTTGAGGAGATACCAACTTTAATATACAAAAAAGCCTCCAGATCTTTAGCCCCTGCTATTGCTTTGCTCTTCAACAAGTCACTTGAACTCCAAACCTTTCCAGATATTCTAAAAAAAGCGAGAGTGGCGCCTGTCCACAAATGTGGTGATCTCACAGATGTTAACAACTACAGACCTATATCAATCCTGCCAAACTTGTCAAAAAATTTTGAAAAACTAATCTATAAGCAGCTTTACTCTTATCTAGCCAAACACAATATACTTAGCCCTTGCCAATATGGCTTCAGACTCCAAAAAAGCACTAACGAAGCACTTATTAGTATGCTTAACTCGATTCATACAGCTCTTGATAAAAATGAGTTCCCTGTTGGGTTATTTGTGGACCTGCGTAAAGCTTTTGACACTGTCAACCACCAAAACCTTCTTCTTAAACTACATCATTATGGAGTCAGAGGACACTCCCTGCAATACCTCAAATCCTACCTTACTGACAGGCTCCAGTATGTTTCTGTGAATAATACAATTTCTCCCACCCTACCCATCAACATTGGTGTTCCTCAGGGCAGCATACTTGGCCCTCTCCTCTTTCTCATCTACATTAATGACCTTCCAAATGCCTCCCAACACCTCAAATCAATTCTATTTGCTGACGACACAACCTTCATTTACTCCAGTCCTGACCCCCTTGCTCTAAATGCCACAGTAAATACTGAGCTAAATAAAGTCCATCTTTGGCTAACTGCCAACAAACTCACCCTTAACATTGACAAAACTTTCTATATTCTGTTTGGCAATAAATCCTCTAATCAAATAAATCTCAAAATAAACAATATCCAAATTTGTCACAAATTAGATGGCAAATTCCTTGTCATTCTCATTGACCACAAACTGAATTTCCAGGGCCACATACTAAATATATAAAAAAAAGTTTCAAAAACTGTTGGCATTCTTTCTAAGATCAGATATTATGTACCCCGCCCTGCCCTGGTGACTCTCTATTACTCCCTCGTCTATTCATATCTCAACTATGGTATTTGTGCTTGGGGTTCTACTACCCAAAATCATTTACGTCCTCTAATTACTCAACACAAAGCTGCTATTAGGACAATATCCAACTCTGGCCCCAGACATCACTCGGTACCCCTACTCAAATCTCTGAATATGTTAGACATTAAGTCACTGCACATTCTCTCATGTGTATTATACATATATAAAACGCTAAACTGAAATGCCAATCCTGACCTCAAAAGCTTCATAGAAGGTTGTAACAGAACCCATGAGCACCACACCAGAAATAAATACAGTTTTGATACTCCTAGAGTACGACTTAATCAAACTAGAAATGCTCTACAAATCAAGGGACCCAGATTGTGGAATGACCTTCCCAACCATGTTAAAGACTGTACCTCTCTCAACCAGTTTAAGATTAAAACGAAGCTATACCTAATAAATTCCCTGTAACCTACCTTACCCCTCTAATGTCATCCAATGTCTGTTTTTTTTTTAAAGAGCGCTGTTTGTCGACAGAATTGTATTTGTGCTGCTTTTTCAGCTATGTTTTCTTTCCATGTTTTTATTTTACTCTTTATGCTCAATTAGTATTAAGCTTTAGTCATTTAAGTTTTTTATGCCCGAAACGCTTTGCGTAATAGTGGCTTTAGGCATTGTATGTACTAGCCCTAACTATAAATCCATCACTCTTTGTAAAATCTCTTTTATGTATGTACCTTACCTAAATAAACATTTTGATTTGGATATATATATATATATATTTATTTATTTATTTATTTATTTATTTATTTATTTATTTATTTATTTATATATTTATATATATACAAGAAGGTACATTGGGTTTGTGAGAATACATTGGATAGTACAGTATTTACATTCTTGTAAAGCCACTAGTACGCGCAGCGTTTCGGGCAGGTCCTTAATCTAGCAGATAATTTTAAGTAGGTAATTTCAATCAGAATTGATAAATGATAAAGATGCATTACATGGAGTGCGAAAAGATACGTGAATTTAGAGACAATTCTATAACCAATGTTCCAGCGATGTGTCAATATTTCATTCAAAATGATCTGCTACCAGAAATTTTAGCCAAATATCCCCAGTTTGCTAACTGTAGGTAGTAACTAAGTGATTGTAACCTATCCACCACTGCCCACTGGATGGGGGGCGGTGTGCAGGACAAACATATAAATTTTGACACTAGCTCTCCACATATGTCAGTTGCTTAATTTAGAACCTGTACTTGAGGTCGATCTCGAACCCATTGTTGATGTGATGACTTATATTGAATTTTGTAACTAGCTCATCAAGATTGTAACTTGCTTAGCTAAATGAATTGTGGGGTTCAGTCCCTGAGCCCATTATGTGCCTCTGTAACCCTTTCCACTACCGCCCACAAGATGGGTATGGGGTGCATAATAAATGAACTAAACTAAAAAAAAAAAAAAAACAAGAGAAAAATGAGATGAGAGAGATAAGTAGGTATATTAAAGCATATTGTTATATTAAAGCTCTGATTGATTACATTGACAGCTTGATTAGTAATTTAAACAAGGTTAATAGACACCATACAGCAGATTGACAGCACATATAAGACAGCAATGATCACAATGGTAAAGATGTTCAGATTGGGTACATAAAGATTGGGAGACTGGGTAGCAAAAGATACAGATAAACAAGATTTATAAACACCATACAACAGATTGGCAGCACATATAAGAAAACAGCAATGATCACAGTGGTAAAGATGTACAAATTGGGAACATAAAGGTTGGGAGATTGGGTAGCAATTGATACAGTGCAATTTTAAGGCAAAAAGTGAAAAACTATGAAGATGAAATTAGGTACTTTTTAGTATTGATTTTGAATGATGTAAAAGTTGGACAGCTTTTCAATTCAGTAGGGAGTGAGTTCCATAAACTGGGTCCCTTTATTTGCATAGAGTGTTTACACAGATTAAGTTAACTCTGGGGATATCAAAGAGATATTTATTTCTGGTGTGGTGATAATGGGTCCTATTACATCTGTCCAAGAAGAGTTTCAGACAAGGATTTGCATTTAAGAACAGGGTTTTATAAATGTAGTTGACACAAGAGAATTTGTGGAGTGAGATTACGTTTAGCATGTTTAGGGAGTTAAACAAGGGGGCTGTGTGTTGTCTGAAAGCAGAATTTGATATTATTCTGATAGCAGATTTTTGCTGGGTGATGATGGACTTGAGGTGGTTTGCAGTGGTTGAACCCCATGCACAGATACCATAGTTGAGATAGGGATAGATAAGTGCATAATATAGAGAGATGAGAGCAGAGTTAGGAACATAATATCTGATTTTGGAGAATATACTAACTGTTTTAGAGACTTTCTTAGTTATGTGTTGTATGTGGGTACTGAAGTTGAGTCTCTTGTCTAGGAATATGCCAAGAAACTTTCCAACATTTTTATTGCTAATGTTTACATTGTCAATCTGAAGTTGAATTGCATTTGTAGATTTGCTTCCGAATAGGATGTAGTAGGTCTTTTCTATGTTAAGTGTTAGTTTGTTGGTTGACATCCATAAGTGGACTTTTTTTAGATCATTATTAACAACACCATTTAGTGTATGTGGGTTGTGGTTGGAGTAGATGAGGGTAGTATCATCAGCAAACAAAATAGGTTTCAGAATGTTAGAGACATTAGGCAGATCATTAATGTATATAAGAAAAAGAAGAGGTCCCAAGATGCTGCCCTGTGGCACTCCAACAGTTATTGGTAGAATGGGAGAGGTTATATTATTGATGGCTACACATTGGTGTCTATCACTAAGATAGGATTGGATATAGTCCAGTGCATGGCCTCCGATTCCATAATGATGGAGTTTACTTAAGAGGTAATCATGATTAACAGTATCAAAGGCCTTTCTCAGGTCAATGAAGAGTCCAATTGGAAACTGATTTTTGTCAAGAGCTGAGTAAATTATATCAAGGAGACTGATAATTGCATCGTTGGTACTCTTTTGAGAGCGGAAGCCAAACTGACAGGGGCTAAGAATGTCGAATTTTACGAGATAGGAGTAGAGCTGCCCGAAACGCTGCGCGTGCTAGTGGCTTTACAAGACTGTAATTACCATATTTGTATCCTCACATTCCTTATGTACATTCTTGTATATGCATAAATAAATAAATAAATAAATAAAGCTGTTTATAGATAATTTTTTCAAATATTTTTGATAGTATGGGTAGGTTCGATATTGGTCTATAGTTGTTTATGTCTGACGGATTACCTCCTTTATGAACTGGCGTTACTCTTGCTTTTTTAAGGATATCAGGGAAGGTATGACACTCAAGGGATTTGTTGAACAGCAGAGCTATAGGTGGCGCAAGGGCATGGGAGGCGCTCTTGTATACAATGGATGGGATTTCACAGATGTTCCCAGCTTTGGTTTTTAGTGAGTGTATGATGGACACAACATCTGACGGGCTGACTGGTGAGAGGAGAAGAGAGTTTGGATAGCTGCCTGAGAGATATGTGTTGATATGTGTCTGAGTCTGGGGGATTTTACTTGCAAGGTTAGCACCAATCGATGAAAAGAAGCTATTAAATTTATTCGCCATTTCTAAGTCAGATGACAGTGTAAGGCCATCCTTAGAGAGTGTTATCTGGTTGTGGCAGTGTTGTTTAGTTCCCAGGATGTTAGAGATGGTATTCCATGTGCTTTTCATGTTGCCTTTTGCTTCTTTGAATCTAGTCTCATAATATGAAAGTTTTGCTTTTCTTATGATACTGGTAAGCACTGACGAGTACCTTTTAACTACTTCCACTGAAACTAGGCCACTCCTAAATTTCTTTTCGTATTCATGTTTTTTGTTGATTGATTTAATTATGCCACTTGTGAGCCACAGGTTATTTTTTCTTTTATCAGTTACTTGTTTGGTAAGGAGGGGACAGTGAGTGTTGTAGAGGCTTAGAGTTTTGGAGAGAAAGAGGTTAGTTGATGAGTTTATATCCTGTGAATTATTAAATTCAGATTCCCAGTTAATATTGTGGAGAGCATTAGAGAGATTGCCTAAAGCTGATTCACTATGTAGCCTGAATGAAAGTTTTTTGGTTTCTGGTGGTGATGTGTCAATGTTTGCTATGAGGAAAGTAGGATAGTGGTCAGTTGTTCTGTCATAAATTACCCCAGATGTAAGGGGAGCTGTTATATTAGTCCATAGGTGATCCAGGGTAGTGGCCGATGTTTGAGTGACTCGGGTGGGCTTGGTGATTGTGGGGATTAACATACAGGAGTGCATGCTGTTACGGAAATAGTCAACTTGAGGGTTGTTTTGAAGACCCAGGTCAATATTGAAATCACCTCCCAGAATGATGTGATTTTTGTTGAGATTGTTATTTATGATAAGATTCCTTACATTGTCAGAGAATAAAGCTATGTTGGTATTAGGAAATCTATAGATGGCACCGATTATCAGGGAGGATTTAAGGGATTTACTGGAGAACTTGGCAAAGGTATATTCACAATAGTCGTCTCTATCACTAATGACACTATTGCAAGTGAAGGTATCTTTGTAATATATTGCTGTACCGCCACCTTTTTTATTAGGCCTGCAGTTATGAATGGCTTTATAACCAGCTAAATTGTAGAGTTGGGTATAGTCATTACTTAGCCAAGTTTCTGTTAAAATGATGAAAGATAATTTAGTACCTAGAGCTGTAAGAAGTGCATTTATATCATCAAAATGTTTACCAAGTGACCTAACATTTTGGTTGTAAACTGATAAGCAGGTGCTATTTAGGAGTTTGTTTTTTGCAAGATTTGCTGTGTAATACCTGCAATAATGATGATCAATGTGCTGATTTGTGTGGATATGGGGCAGAAGATTTCGATCAGGATCAATATCAGTAAGCATATAGATAAAATAATGTCACGATACAATAAGATAAGCAGATACAGGAACAGATGAAAACTAAATCTGCTGTAAAATAGAAAGTAATTATAGCAAAACACAACAATATAATAATATAACAATACAATAAGAACTTACAAAGTATTGAGTCTGCTAAAATTAGAGAATAATTATGGCAAAACACAACAATAAATGCAAGTAAACAAATGAATTGAAACAATTAGAGATAGAATAAAAGTCACTAGATAGCCATGGAGGATACACAAGTTTGGTGGAGAGAACAAAAAAATCAGTAGAGACTGTCAAGATGAATACATAAAAAAAAAAAAAAAATTGACAAAATATATATATATATATATATATATATATATATATATATATATATATATATATATATATATATATATATATATATGTCGTACCTAGTAGCAAGAACGCACTTCTCAGCCTACTATGCAAGGCCCGATTTGCCTAATAAGCCAAGTTTTCCTGAATTAATATATTTTCTCTAATTGTTTTCTTATGAAATGATAAAGCTACCCATTTCATTATGTATGAGGTCAATTTTTTTTTATTGGAGTTAAAATTAACGTAGATATATGACCGAACCTAACCAACCCTACCTAACCTAACCTAACCTATCTTTATAGGTTAGGTTAGGTTAGGTAGCCGAAAAAGTTAGTTTAATTTAGGTTAGGTAGGTTAGGTAGTCGAAAAACAATTAATTCATGAAAACTTGGCTTATTTGGCAAATCGGGCCTTGCATAGTAGGCTGAGAAGTGCGTTCTGGCTACTAGGTACGACATATATATATATATATATATATATATATATATATATATATATATATATATATATATATATATATATATATATATATATATATATATGCTTGTGTGTTGAATAATTTTTCATGTGTACAGTTTTTCTGTCATTGCCATTTAAGTGAATTACGGTGTTGAAGGACTGTGCAGTGTCTTATTACGTTTATTGTCATTACTGTGATATATGGTGTTCAATGCCTTACTTTGAGCTACAGTGTTAACTTCTACTGGAATGAATTAGTGGGCATTAAGGCTAGTGCAGTGATTAGCAGCGTTTACGCCATTATAGTAAATAGTGTGTTGGTGATAAACATAGTGATCCCTACGAATTTAAAGAAACAGGCGCTTCACGCCCAAAGAATCAAGTACAGCAACATTCGCACGGTGAGGGGGAGCCGCTCAGCTGATTTTGACATTGACGCGAGGGGGAATGTTGCCCTCTTGTTGAGTTCCAGTTTTATGAAGAGAGAGTGACTTTCTGCATGTACTTGATGCCTCGTTGTTGATAAGGATATCATACCTTCAAATGTTTTAAGTAAAATACAAAATACCTTTGCGTTTATATTATCCCTCCATATATCTTGTTGCTATAGAACAGTTCCAAAGAGTGAGAATATTAGAGATATATACCTGCCTGTGACCAGATGTAATGATCGAGCTTTGCCACTAGTACCACAATTCCACAATACCACTGACGTGTTACTGGACACGGGAAACACCAGTTGGCGACCTTGCAGTTAATAGTAGAGCCCTTGTCGGGGCGGGAACACGGTTGGGAGAGAGCAAACTGTGTTCCCACTCATCTTTGACTACGAAGGCCGGTTGGAGATTGACTGGGATACTCTCCTAGCGAAAAGTGGCGCCGCGAGGATTGAGTGAAGACCCGCAGGGCTACGCTGAGTAACAGTTATCGCTAATACTCCTGGGTGGTGTCCATGTAGAGAGAGAGACACCCCGACGTTGGCGACTGTTGCCAGGATAATGATTAATTGATTGATTGATGAAGATTAAGCCACCCAAGAGATGGCACGGGCATGAATAGCCCATAAGTGGTACAATTTTTTTTTCTCAGTATTCTGAGGTTGCATTTAACCATCAAGCTGTTATCGCGGGGGAGAATACTGCTTCACAGTCTTTATGAGGGTGTCCAGCTGCTGGACACCTTTGTTGACCAGGAGAGTATATGGCTGTGTTGATGGCTTCAGGGTGGCCACTGCATGATTCAGGAACTCTTAAAGCTCTTCTAAGGTCATTGGTTGCTTCACATTCCAGAAGATAGTGAAGTAATGGTTTTCTGTGACAGTTTGGCAGAAGATGCACTCTCTCTGTCGGGGTTCACCAATCTCCCAGTTGCATCTGTAATCTAGACATAGTCTATATAACCTAACTGCTATTTCGCTGTGGATTCCTTTTGGGATATTTAACCTTTCTAATTTGGTTGCCTGAAGATACCATGTTGCAGATGGCGAACCTTCAGCTATTCTCTGGTGTAGGTTACCTACCTTACCTTGAGGTTACCTTGAGGTGCTTCCGGGGCTTAGCGTCCCCGCGGCCCGGTCGTCGACCAGGCCTCCTGGTTGCCGGACTGATCAATCAGGCTGTTGGACGCAGCTGCTCGCAGCCTGACGTATGAGTCACAGCCTGGTTGATCAGGTATCCTTTGGAGGTGCTTATCCAGTTCTCTCTTGAACACTGTGAGGGGTCGGCCAGTTATGCCCCATATGTGTAGTGGAAGCGTGTTGAACAGTCTCGGACCTCTGATGTTGATGGAGTTCCCTCTCCGAGTACCTGTTGCACCTCTGTTTTTCAACGGGGGTATTCTGCACATCCTGCCATGTCTTCTGGTCTCATGTGATGTTATTTCTGTGTGCAGGTTTGGGACCAGCCCCTCTAATATTTTCCACGTGTAAATTATTATGTACCTCTCCCGCCTGCGCTCAAGGGAGTACAGATTTAGGCTCTTTAGTCGGTCCCAATAGTTTAGATGTTTTACTGAGTGGATTCTAGCAGTAAAGGATCTCTGCACGCTCTCCAGGTCAGCAATTTCTCCAGCTTTGAAAGGTGCTGTCATTGTGCAGCAGTACTCCACTCTAGAGAGCACAAGTGTTTTGAAAAGTATCATCATCGGTATAGCATCTCTAGTATGAAAAGTTCTTGTTATCCAACCTGTCATTTTTCTTGCAGTTGTGACGGCTACTTTATTGTGTTCTTTAAAGGTAAGGTCTTCCGACATGAGTACACCCAGATCCTTTACATTGCCTTTTCGTTCTATGTTATGATTTGCCTGAGTTTTGTACGTGGTTTCCGTTTTTATATTTTCATTTTTTCCATAGCGCATGAGCTGGAACTTATCTTCGTTAAACACCATATTATTTTCTGTAGCCCATAGAAAGACCTGATCTACATCTGACTGGAGGTTCGCCGTGTCCTCTATGTTGCCTACTCTCATGAAGATCCTAGTGTCATCCGCAAAGGATGATACAGTGCTATAGGTTGTGTTCTTGTCTATGTCCGATATGAGGATGAGAAAAAGTACTGGAGCAAGCACAGTACCCTGGGGGACTGAGCTCTTCACGGTTGATGGGCTGGATTTTATTTTGTTGACTATTACACATTGGGTTCTGTTGGTCAGGAAATTGTAGATCCATCTGCCTATTTTTCCGGTAATTCCTTTTGAACGCATTTTATGTGCAATAACACCATGGTCACATTTATCAAAAGCTTTTGCGAAAGCTGTGTAAATTACATCAGCGTTTTGTTTGTCTTCCATAGCATCTAATGCCATATCATAGTGGTCCAGCAACTGCGACAGGCAAGAGCGCCCTGTTCTGAAACCATGTTGTCCGGGGTTATGGAGATGCTGTGATTCCATGTATTTTGTGATCTTACTTCTTAGCACTCTCTCAAAAATTTTTATGACGTGCGATGTTAGTGCTATCGGTCTGTAATTTTTTGCCTCTGCCTTATTTCCTCCTTTATGAAGTGGTGCTATTTCTGCTGTTTTTAGTATATCAGGAATAATGCCAGTATCTAGGCTTTGTCTCCACAGAATGTGGAGGGCCTGCGATAGTGTTTTTTTACAATTCTTTATGAATATGGAGTTCCAAGAATCCAGGCCTGGTGCAGAGTGCATAGGCATACTGTTTATGGATTTTTCAAAATCCAGTGGGGGTAGGGTACCGGTGACGTCTGATATATGATTTGATGTTGGTATCATATCCATGAAAAAATTCATTTGGGTAGGTAGGCTTTGTTGAGATGTGAGTTTTTTGGTGATGATGTTTTTTATGTTCTCTAGGCTGGGTTGAATTGTTTTATGTATCATTGGATGATAAGTTGCCAATTTAGCAATTTCATCAGCTTTTTCATTTAATAAGATTCCAATATGGGATGGGATCCAGTTTAAGGTTATGTTGAGTCCTTTAATTGCCTTTAGCGACTGCTCTAAGATACAAAATGGTGGTAATTATTTCCACATTATCTTTCCACTGTTTTTGTCCTAGTATTTGAAGTGCAGGTTTTGAGTCTTTGTGTATGATTGCATTTTGAGTGTTTTGTGCAATCACATATGCGAATGCCTGTTGTATGGCAAACAGCTCAGCTTGGGTTGATGATACTAGTCCTCCCAGTCTCCAATATGCCTGTACGCTGGTCGTGCAAAGAGCAGCGCCAGCACTCTCATATTCTGTGTCCACCGATCCGTCTGTGAAGATGTGAGTGGCTCCTGCTACTGCTATGCTATACATTTGCTCTTCTATTATGCGCCTTAGGATTGTCGGATCATAGGCAGCCTTTTTCATTGGGAGACTTTCTATTACTATTTTGAAAGTAGGCTCTTCCCACGGTGCGGAAGGAGTGTAATTTGGGTGTGGATGATCACCCTCTCTATCAAGAATCATGTTTTTTAATATAGTCTGTTTACGACTTTTCCTGCTCTTGCAACCCAAGAGTTTCCATTGTTTTGGCCTAGTCCAACCACCAAGGCCTGCCGTACTGGGATTGGATCAGAAGAAATAATTATCTTACTGACAATTGTAGCTGTCCTTTGTGATATTCTTTCTTGTAGAGAGGGCAAACCCGTCTCCAGTCTAAGAGTTTTAAGCCTGGTCCACATGGGGGCTCCCAGTGCGGCTCTCATAGCATTGTTTTGGGCAACTTCAAGCTTTTTCCACTGTTGGTGTGATAGATTTGTGAGTGCAGGTGCGGCACAATCGATCACTGATCTGACTGCCTATACATAGTATGTGCGAAGGATTTGCAGATTGGGTCCTCCAGAAAGGGAGGTTAGCGACCTGAGGATTGCCGTCCGGGCCGCAGTTCGCTCCAGGATAATGTACTAGGATATCTTATATACTGTTACTCGCCCCCCTCACAAGCTGTAGACCCCCGACAATATATATATATATATATATATATATATATATATATATATATATATATATATATATATATATATATGCGAACAAGCCTGAATGGTCCCCAGGACAATATGCAACTGAAAACTCACACCCCAGAAGTGACTCGAACCCATACTCCCAGGAGCAACGCAACTGGTATGTACAAGACGCCTTAATCCACTTGACCATCACGACCGGACATAATGAGGTGATAGCCGAGGCTATTTGAACCACCCCACCGCCGGCACTCGGATAGTAATCTTGGGCATAGCATTTTACCAAATCACCTCATTCTTTGGGGCACACTGTGAGGAACACAAATGCGAACAATATATATATATAACAATATATATATATATATATAACATATATATATATATATATATATATATATATATATATATATATATATATATATATATATATATATATATATATATGTCGTACCTAGTAGCCAGAACGCACTTCTCAGCCTACTATGCAAGGCCCGATTTGCCTAATAAGCCAAATTTTCCTGAATTAATATATTTTCTCTAATTTTTTTCTTATCAAATGATAAAGCTACCCATTTCATTATGTATGAGGTCAATTTTTTTTATTGGAGTTAAAATTAACGTAGATATATGACCGAACCTAACCAACCCTACCTAACCTAACCTAACCTATCTTTATAGGTTAGGTTAGGTTAGGTAGCCAAAAAAGTTATGTTAGGTTAGGTTAGGTAGGTTAGGTAGTCGAAAAACAATTAATTCATGAAAACTTGGCTTATTAGGCAAATCGGGCCTTGTATAGTAGGCTGAGAAGTGCGTTCTGGCTACTAGGTACGACATATATATATATATATATATATATATATATATGTCGTACCTAGTAGCCAGAATGCACTTCTCAGCCTACTATGCAAGGCCCGATTTGCCTAATAAGCCAAGTTTTTATGAATTAATGTTTTTTCGACTACCTAACCTACCTAACCTAACCTAACCTAGCTTTTTCGGCTACCTAACGTAACCTAACCTATAAAGATAGGTTAGGTTAGGTTAGGTAGGGATGGTTAGGTTCGGTCATATATCTACGTTAATTTTAACTCCAATAAAAAAAATTGACCTCATACATAATGAAATGGGTAGCTTTATCATTTCATAAGAAAAAAATTAGAGAAAATTTATTAATTCAGGAAAACTTGGCTTATTAGGCAAATCGGGCCTTGCATATTAGGCTGACAAGTGCGTTCTGGCTATTAGGTACGACATATATATATATATATATATATATATATATATATATATATATATATATATATATATATATATATATATATATAATAATAATAATAATAATAATAATAATAATAATAATTTTTATTTAGGCAAAGGTACATACATAAAGAGATTTTACAATGTTTGTTGGCTTTATAGATAAGAGCTAGTACATACAATGCCTAAAGCCACTATTACGCAAAGCGTTTCGGGCAGGAAAAAACACTACTGACTAAAGCTTAAAACTAATGGGTAAAAAGAAAAAAATGCGTTGAGTACAAATAAAAATAGAGGTAAAAGAGGGGGGAACATTGTTGAAAAAACAGCACAAATACAATTACAAATTATTACAGAAAATTACATTAAAACAGCGTTGATTTGCAAAACAAAAAAAAAAACAAAAAACATACATGGGTTGACAATAGAGAGGTAAGGTAGGTTACAGGGAATTTATTAGGTATAGCTTCGTTTTTAACTTAAACTGGTTGAGAGAGGTACTGTCTTTAACATGGTTGGGAAGGTCATTCCACATCCTGGGCCCCTTGATTTGTAGAGCATTTCTGGTTTGATTAAGTCGTACTCTAGGAATATCAAAACTGTATTTATTTCTGGTGTGGTGCTCATGGGTTCTGTTACAACCTTCTATGAAGCTTTTGAGATCAGGATTGGCATTACAATTTAGCGTTTTGTATATGTACAGTACACATGAGAGAATGTGCAGTGACTTAATGTCTAACATATTCAGGGATTTGAATAGGGGTACCGAGTGATGTCTGGGGCCAGAATTGGATATTGTCCTAATAGCAGCTTTGTGTTGAGTAATTAGAGGACGTAAGTGATTTTGGGTAGTAGAGCCCCAAGCACAAATACCATAGTTGAGATATGGATAGATAAGGGAGAAATAGAGAGTCACCAGGGCAGGGCGTGGTACATAATATCTGATCTTAGAAAGAATGCCCACAGTTTTTGAAACTTTTTTTGATATGTTTAGAATGTGTCCCTGGAAATTCAGCTTGTGGTCAATGAGAATGCCAAGGAATTTGCCATCTAATTTGTTACAAATTTGGGTATTGTTTATTTTGAGATTTATTTGATTAGAGGATTTATTGCCAAACAGAATATAGAAAGTTTTGTCAATGTTAAGGGTGAGTTTGTTGGCAATTAGCCACAGATGGACTTTATTTAGCTCAGTATTTACTGTGGCATTTAGAGCAAGGGGATCAGGACTGGAGTAAATGAAGGTTGTGTCGTCAGCAAATAGGATTGGTTTGAGGTGTTGGGAGGCATTTGGAAGGTCATTAATGTAGATGAGAAAGAGGAGAGGGCCAAGTATGCTGCCCTGGGGAACACCAATGTTGATGGGTAGGGTGGGCGAAATTGTATTATTCACAGAAACACATTGGAGCCTGTCAGTAAGGTAGGATTTGAGGTATTGTAGGGAGTGTCCTCTGACACCATAATGATGTAATTTAAGAAGAAGGTTTTGGTGGTTGACAGTATCGAAAGCTTTATGCAGGTCCACAAATAACCCAACAGGGAACTCATTTTTATCAAGAGCTGTATGAATCGAGTTAAGCATACTAATAAGTGCATCGTTAGTGCTTTTTTTGGGCCTGAAGCCATATTGGCAAGGGCTAAGTATATTGAGTTTGGCTAGATATGAGTAAAGCTGCTTATAGATTAGTTTTTCAAAAATTTTTGACAAGTTTGGCAGGATTGATATAGGTCTGTGTTACGACCCTGGGTTCTCCAGTGGAAACCAGAGGTCAAAATTGAGCTATTACACTTCCTAGTAGTACAGTTGGCGCATTGCGAATGGCAATTGTTTGTATCTTCCCTGCCAGACGTAAGACTATTATTGTTTCTCAGAGAGCATTTAAAGACTGAGCTGGGGGTTGATTATTAAATAATAACATAGGCACCAACTTTGCTTACTAATACTTTCTAATCATTCATAAAGTAACAATACGTTGCATAGGGGAAGATCTTTAATGTGCTTAGCTGCACGATCAATTAGGCTCCTTCCGGCACCACGACATGAGGGAGGCAGCTGGTGGCTAGCTCGCTTCTTCTCTCTGGCTGTGTCGTGCGGATAAGACCTACTCTGTGGCTGCACCCCTACTCTCCTCCCTTCTCCTCTTACTTATTTCCCTTACCTGAAGTTCCTGTATCCTTAAGCTAAGTACGGGGCAGTAGTGAGTGTACCTACTCTGGTAGTAACTATTGGTGAGACCTGGGGTTAGTATTTGCCAGTGTTTTGTTTACCCTAAGTGTTGTGTTTTGTATTAGGGTACCACATGGTCTCACTACCCTAAGCTGCATCCAGCTTCAGTGCTTATCCAGTAGTACTTTACCCTAGCTTGTTATTAGTGTAAACCTTGTATCCTGTCTATGTGGACCAAGGCTTTTAACGTAAGATAGTGTGGTAAAGTTATTATTATTATTGTTATTGGTGTGAGTGTATATGGGGGGTTGTTAAGGGGTTAATAAATAAGTACATGAATTACAGAGTATCTCTTCTTCCAAGGTGGGAGCGCAGTGATCAACCCTTAGACTAACATATATGGTCTTGTAGCAAGTTATTACTACTGTGGATAGTTTATTTTGGGGGCCGGGCCTTTTAGCTCTCCCATATTTGATACTCTTGTCTTCTAACTACCTATACCCCTTAATAGTACCAGTACCCCATAGAAGCCCCACTCATATCAGTTGTAACAAGTGGTTGGCCAGTCCGGGAGGAACATTATAAGTGTAAAAAATTAGATTCTTGAGTGCCAAAATTAAAATTTTTTATTTCCGCAGAACGGTTGTGTGCTAGCCTAGGGTCCAGCTCATCTAGCAAAGGACATTCTTGCACTGACTGGACACCCAGCTGGATCCCTTCACGATTAAGGTTAGTGTGGCCTTGTGTTAGGGGCCGTGCAAATTTTTGTTTTTTTTCCAATTTTTATTTTTTAATTTTTTCTTTGGCTGGGAGCTAAAATTATTAGTGATGTCTTCTGAAATGCAGAACCTGGGAAGGGAGCCTTCAGTGGTATTTATTTATTTATTTATTTATTTATTTATGCATATACAAGAATGTACATAAGGAATGTGAGGATACAATTATGGTAATTACAGTCTTGTAAAGCCACTAGCACGCGCAGCGTTTCGGGCAGGTCCTTAATCTAAGAAAATTTTAAGGAGGTAAATACTTGCAAAATTTATAGACAAAAAAATGATAACAGATTACATGGAATGAAAAAAAAAAGATGAGAGAAAATTATAGGTACAGTATAATAAAGCACATAGGTAGCTATAATTGATTGCAATGGCAGCTTAAAATGGTAGTTGACAACAAATTGGTAGGCACAATACAGCAGAAACAATATAAGATTGATTGCAATGACAGCTTGAATGGTAGTTGACAAAAATTGGTAGTCACAATACAGCATATGGCTAGCACATAAAAGAAGACAGCAATGAACACAATGATAAGGTTGTTTGATATTACATAAAAATTAGGAGATTGGGTACCACTAGGTACAGAGCAAATTTAAAGCTCAGTGTAGGAAACTAAATAGATGAAGTTAGGTACTTTTTGGTTTTGCTTTTAAATAAGGCAAAAGTTTTACAGTTTTTCAATTCACTAGGGAGTGAGTTCCATAGACTAGGTCCCTTAATTTGCATAGAGTGTTTACACAGATTAAGTTTGACCCTGGGGATATCAAAGAGATATTTATTTCTGGTGTGGTGATAATGGGTCCTATTACATCTGTCCAGGGAGAGTTTCAGAGCATGGTTTGCATTTAAGAACAGGGTTTTGTAAATGTAGTTGACACAAGAGAATGTGTGGAGGGAGTTAATATTTAGCAAGTTTAGAGATTTAAACAAGGGAGCTGAGTGTTGTCTGAAAGCAGAGTTAGTTATTATTCTGATAGCAGATTTTTGCTGTGTGATGATGGGCTTAAGGTGGTTTGCAGTGGTAGACCCCCATGCACAGATACCATAATTAAGATAGGGGTAGATTAGTGCATAATATAGTGAGAGGAGAGCAGAGTTAGGAACATAATATCTGATTTTGGAGAGTATACCAACTGTCTTAGAGACTTTCTTAGTTATGTGTTGAATGTGGGTGCTGAAGTTGAGTCTCTTGTCTAGGAATAGGCCAAGAAACTTGCCATCATTTTTATTACTGATGTTAATGTTGTCTATCTGTAGCTGAATTGCATTTGATGATTTGCTTCCAAATAAGATGTAGTAAGTCTTTTCGATGTTTAATGTTAGTTTGTTCGTTGACATCCATAAGTGGACTTTTTTTAATTCATTATTCACAACATTATTTAGTGTATGTGGGTTGAGGTTTGAGTAGATAAGGGTAGTATCGTCAGCAAACAATATAGGTTTGAGAATATTAGAGACATTAGGCAGATCGTTTATATATATAAGAAATAGAAGAGGTCCTAAGATGCTGCCCTATGGCACTCCAACGGTAATTGGTAGAGTGGAAGAAGTTGTATCATTGATGGTTACATATTGGTGTCTGTCACTAAGATAGGATCGGACGTAGTCAAGGGCAAGGCCTCGGATTCCATAATGCTGGAGTTTAAATAAGAGGTAGTTGTGATTAACAGTATCAAAGGCTTTTCTTAGGTCAATGAAGAGTCCAATCGGAAACTCATTTTTGTCAAGGGCTGAGTAGATAATGTCAAGGAGACTAATGATTGCATCATTGGTACTCTTTTGTAGAGATAAAGAAACTTAAAAAGTATAATTTAGTATTGTTAGGCCAGGAATTTGGCCTAGAATTAAATGTCGCAGATAAAAAGTGGACTTTGGTGAATGAAATATTACAACATTGTATTGATGAACAACTATTGGCAAGTGATACACCTTTATGCCAGCCTAGCAAAGCAGAAAGTGCAACTCATAGGGAAAGTGAATTAGCTTTAGAGTTAGCAAAAATAAAATTAGAGGAGCAAAGACTCAAAACCGAGGAGGCTAAAATTAGAGCGAATGCCACTGGAACTCCACCTGCCGGGGATTCAAACCCCAGGCATTATGAGAAAAAGCATAATTTGCCTGAATTTTCCGAGTCTGACCCTGAAAGGTTTTTCAACCATTTTCAGAGAGTGGCCACGTCCATGAACTGGCCAAAGGAAGAGTGGGTGAAAATCCTACAGGGAAGATTTAGGGGTAAAGCACAAGATATTTTTATAAACATGCCTGATGACGAGTGTTTCGAATATGATAAAGTCAGGGAATGTATTTTGCGGGCATATGAAATTACTCCTGAAGCTCACCGCCAAGTTTATCGTAACCTTAGGCCTACTCACAACCAACCGCTCACTGAATTTGTGAATGATCAAATTTGATTATTTGATAGATGGATTCGCTCGGCGAAAGCCGAAACATATGAGGCTCTCAGGAACTTA
This sequence comes from Procambarus clarkii, assembly GCF_040958095.1. Lineage (NCBI taxonomy): Eukaryota > Metazoa > Arthropoda > Malacostraca > Decapoda > Cambaridae > Procambarus > Procambarus clarkii. The sequence goes on from NC_091190.1 coordinate 36,143,888, forward strand.
ATTTTAATGGAGCATTTTATAGATGTTATGCCAGAGAACGTATCACAGTACATTAAAGGAAGGATAGAGTTAAATTCTAAAATAGGGGATTTGGCCAAGTTGGCAGAAAACTACCAATTGGCGGGCAAAAGGCCCAATAAAAATAATTATACCCCACAGAGTAGCAAACCTTATACCCACAGCCAGTCCAGAGCAGCTCATTCTAACCCTTTACCTAATGCACCTTCTGTTTCAGACATAACTAACCCTGTTAAAGTGTCTAGCCCAACGGCACCTAAAGGTGAACCGAAGGGTAATTCTGTTAGTAATGTCTCTTCTCCCCGACGTTTTTGTGGTCACTGTAATCGTCCAAACCACACTATTAGCCGTTGTTGGCAACTGCACCCTGAAAAAAGACCCAGTGCTCTAGTTGTGACACAGGGCTTGAGGCTTTCAGAAGGGTTAGGGAGTAAGACCTCCAACCCACAGTGGTTGGACTTGCTTACCCCATTCTTATCGAAAGGGAGACTACTTTTGTCTGAGGGTTCTTCCTGGAAGGACGTGGTGATCTTCCGAGACACCGGTGCCATCCAGACTTTAATTTTAGAGAGTGCGTTGCAAGGTGCCAACACTCTCGACACTGGAGAGGTGGTACTGGTCGAGGGTGTCACTAGTGATACTCGGGCAGTACCCCTCCATAAGGTTACCCTGGAATCTGATTTCCACAAGGGTGTTTGTACAGTCGGAGTCACTTCATACCTACCTTTCCCTAATGTTGATATAATAGTTGGTAATGATTTAGCAGGGGATAAGGTAGGGGACTCCAGACTGCCTATTATGTTGCCTACCCCTAAGGTTTGCCTGGATCCACCCGCCGCAAAGGATAATGTTGTGTACCCTGCGTGCGCGGTGACCAGGTCTATGGGACTTAAATGTAAGGGCAGCCCTGTGCTTGCCAAGGTGGTAAATCCCGAGGTCACGAGGAGCTTTCCGAGTGGTGAAAACCAAGTGGACCTCGCGGACACATTCATGGCCCGACTCGATGACGTGGCCGAGGACCTTGTGGAGAGCCTGCCACCGCCATCTACAGAGAGTAGTGGGGAGGTGGAGGAGAACACTGTTGAGCCTCGGCCAATGGCATCTGACCAAGGCCTAGATGCCTCCTTGAGTGAGTTACAGAAAGCTGACCCCACTCTTGCAGATTGTCATGAAACAGCCGTCTCTATGGAGGAAATTGTAGACGCAGCAACTGGGTACTACTACAATGATCGGATTTTGATGAGAAAATGGAGACCACAGAGTGCTCCCTTGTCAAATGAGTGGGAGGTAGTCCACCAGGTTATGTTGCCGACCTGCTATAGAGAAAGAGTTTTGGCAGCTGCTCATGATGATCCTATGGGGGGACATCAAGGTATTAATATTACGTATCACAAAATTTTAAAGTATTTTTTCTGGCCCAAGCTGAAAAACGATGTGGCAAAATTTTGTAATGCGTGTATTGTTTGTCAACTGGTTGGGAAACCAAACCAGACTCCACCTAAAGCTCCTCTAAGGCCTATTGTCGTGCCAGAGGAACCATTTTCTCATGTGGTAATGGACTGTGTTGGACCATTACCTAGAACTAAGTCTGGTAATATTTACCTAATCACGATGATGTGTATCACTACTCGTTACCCAGAGGCTTTTGCTGTAAGGAACATCAGAGCAAAAACTGTTGTTGCTCGTATGTTGCAATTTTTTTCCGCTTTTGGACTGCCTCGGGTCGTGCAAACTGACAATGGTACTAATTTTAAGTCTGATGTTTTCGAGCAATTTTGTAAGGAACATGGAATAACTCATAAGGTTTCCAGCCCATACCATCCACAGAGTCAGGGGGTAATTGAACGTTTCCATCTAACTCTGAAGCAGATGTTGAAGACATCGTGCGAGAGTTCCCACACCTTCTGGGATGAGAATTTACCGTATGTTTTGTTTGCGGCTAGAGAGGGATTGCAAAGTTCACTGGGCTGTTCTCCTTTTGAGTTAGTCTTTGGCCATAAAGTTCGTGGACCCTTGCAAATGTTACAGGAGAATCTGTTAGGGAACGTAACGTTAACCGAAGGTTCGGCTTTCTTTGCGCAACACCACCAGAGACTCAAGGACTGCAAGGCGGCTGCATTAAAGTATCTTGGCAAGGCCCAAGAAAAGATGAAAGAACGTAACGATGCTAAATCTAAGTTACGGGTATTTCAGCCTGGCGACCCTGTCCTGGTATTAAAGCCTCGACTAGGGAACACTATGTCCCACAAGTACGAAGGCCCCTACATTGTGACAGAAAAGACTGGGGACCTCACGTACAAAGTGAGGCACTCTGACAAACGTAACCAGGTAATGCTCATACATGTAAATCGACTGAAGAAGTTCCAGGGCCCCAGGCCCATTGCACTAACCAATGTTTCCATTTCCAGTGAGAGAGGGGATGATTGCTCTGGGGACCCAACTAATCTCATTTTCAATAATTCTAGTTCTGTGAATGCTGTGGAGGAACTGTCCCATTTGCAGATGGCCCAACGTGAAGAGGTGCAGTCGTTGGTTGATGAATTCTCCAGTCTGTTCGGGGAGGTCCCGACCCAGACTGATGCCATTTGCCATGATGTCGAGTTGACGGACTACACTCCCATTCGCCTTCAACCCTATCGGATGAGTCCAGAAAAGAAGGCCATAGTACGGAAGGAGGTCGACTTCTTGCTCCAGCACGGCCTCATCCGGCCGAGCCAGGGCTCTTGGTGCTCGCCCTGCCTTTTGGTCCCCAAACCAGACGGCTCCTGGTGATTATGCACCGACTATCGACAGCTCAACAAGGTGACCATTGTGGATGCCTATCCGCTGCCCCTCCTCGAGGACTGCATCGACGAGTTGGGAAATGCCAAGTACGTTTCGAAATTCGACCTCTCGAGGGGGTATTATCAAATCCACTCACTGAACGTGCTAAACAGCTCACTGCATTCGTGACACCCGAGGGTGTTTTTGAGTATCAAGTGTTACCGTTCGGCTTGCGTAATGCCCCTGCCACGTTCCAGAGACTCATGAACTCTCTACTCGCTAAGGTGCCAAATTGTCGGGCGTATTTAGATGATATCGTGCTGTTTGACAGTAATTGGGCTGACCACATAGCTAGGTTACGCCAGTTGTTTGCCATCTTGAAAAGGGCAAATCTTACCTTAAATGCTAAAGTGTCATTTTGGCCAAGGCACAGTGACGTACCTCGGTTATGAAGTGGACCAAGGAAAAGTGTTACCTCGGCAAGATAAAATCAATGCCATTCTGGAGTATCCAGTACTAAAGTCTAAAAAGGACGTTCAAAGATTTATCGGTATGTGTGCGTACTATCGACGTTTTTGTCAGAACTTTTCCAGTGTTGCCACTCCTCTCACAGACTTGTTGCGGAAAGCCGTTAAATTTAAGTGGTCATCAGACTGTGCAGAGGCATTTAAAAATTTGAAATTGTTCTTAGCTTCCGCCCCAGTGCTTGCTAGTCCAAGGTTCGACCGACCGTTTAAAATTCATGTTGACGCGTCTGACTCGGGTGCTGGTGCAGTGTTGTTGCAAACTGGGGATGATCAGGTGGAACACCCAGTATATTATTACTCTGTGAAATTCGACAAGGCGCAACGCAATTATTCAGTGGTAGAAAAAGAGGCGTTGGCGCTAGTGTTAACATGTAAAAAGTTCGAAGTTTACCTCACAGGTAATATAGTGGAAGTGTACACGGACCATAACCCACTAGTCTTCCTGACTCAGATGAAGGGTAAGAATAAACGCATCCTCAGGTGGGCGTTGTACCTACAGGACTTCAATCTTTCCATTACCCACCTACCGGGCAGACTCAACGTGATAGCCGACGCTCTGTCCCGGTTGCCTGAATAACATTCATCTGAGCCACAGAAAGCCATTTACCAACCGTCATGCTTTAGTTAATTTTTTTTAGGTTCTCCTGTGACATTAAATATTCCGTGTCCAATTTATTTACTTCCCTGTTCTTTTATTTTTTTTTTGTGTATGTTTTTTTTTTTCTTTCAGAGAACTCCTTTGTATTTTTTTTTTTTGCAGAGAAATTGCTTTTGATTGATTTTTTGTTTTTGTCATATGTTTTTCTTTTTGTTCTCTGTATACTCTTACAAAAAAATATGACTACTATTCTAGTAGTCACATTTTTTTTTTCTCTGAAGGGGGGAGGAGTGTTACGACCCTGGGTTCTCCAGTGGAAACCAGAGGTCAAAATTGAGCTATTACACTTCCTAGTAGTACAGTTGGCGCATTACGAATGGCAATTGTTTGTATCTTCCCTGCCAGACGTAAGACTATTATTGTTTCTCAAAGAGCATTTAAAGACTGAGCTGGGGGTTGATTATTAAATAATAACATAGGCACCAACTTTGCTTACTAATACTTTCTAATCATTCATAAAGTAACAATACGTTGCATAGGGGAAGATCTTTAATGTGCTTAGCTGCACGATCAATTAGGCTCCTTCCGGCACCACGACATGAGGGAGGCAGCTGGTGGCTAGCTCGCTTCTTCTCTCTGGCTGTGTCGTGCGGATAAGACCTACTCTGTGGCTGCACCCCTACTCTCCTCCCTTCTCCTCTTACTTATTTCCCTTACCTGAAGTTCCTGTATCCTTAAGCTAAGTACGGGGCAGTAGTGAGTGTACCTACTCTGGTAGTAACTATTGGTGAGACCTGGGGTTAGTATTTGCCAGTGTTTTGTTTACCCTAAGTGTTGTGTTTTGTATTAGGGTACCACATGGTCTCACTACCCTAAGCTGCATCCAGCTTCAGTGGATGCAGAGAGAAGGAAAGAGAGAGAGAGAAGAGAAGGAAAGAAAGAGAAAGAAAGGGAGAAAGAGAGAGAGAGAAAGAAAAGAAAAAACAGTCATGTATAATATTCATATTAGCACCATGCAATATAACTTAGATTAAGTAAAAATCTCAGACATTTTTAAATCAAATGAAATATGAGAGCCAGAGAGAGAGCATGAGCCAGAGCCAGAGAGAGAGTCAGAGCCAGAGAGAGAGAGCCAGAGAGAGAGAGAGAAAGAGAGAGAGAGAGAGAGCCAGAGAGAGCGAGAGCCAGAGAGAGCGAGAGCCAGAGAAAGAGAGAGAGAGAGAGAGAGAGCCAGAGAGCCAGAGAGAGAGAGAGCCAGAGAGAAAGAGAGAGCCAGAAAGAGAGAGAGAGCCAGAAAGAGAGAGAGAGCCAGAAAGAGAGAGAGAGCCAGAAAGAGAGAGAGAGCCAGAGCCAGAGAGCCAGAGCCAGAGAGAGAGAGAGAGCCAGAGAGAGAGAGAGAGCCAGAGCCAGAGAGAGAGAGAGCCAGAGAGAAAGAGAGAGCCAGAAAGAGAGAGCCAGAAAGAGAGAGAGAGCCAGAGAGAGAGAGCCAGAAAGAGAGAGAGAGCCAGAGAGAGAGAGCCAGAGCCAGAGAGAGAGAGCCAGAGAGAGAGAGAGAGAGAGCCAGAGAGAGAGAGAGAGCCAGAGCCAGAGAGAGAGAGAGCCAGAGAGAGAGAGAGAGAGCAAGAGAGCCAGAGAGAGAGAGAGAGAGAGAGATAGCCAGAGAGAGAGAGAGAGAGCAAGAGAGCCAGAGAGAGAGCGAGAGAAAGAGAGAAAGAGAAAGAGAGAGAGAGAGAGAGAGAAAGAGAAAGAGAAAGAGAGAGAAAGAGAGAAACAGACAGACAGAGGAGAAAGAGAAAGAGAGAGAAAGAGAGAGACAGACAGACAGAGACAGAAAGACACACACACACAACAAAAGAGGAGACAGAACAAAATTAAGGCAAGGAGAGAGAAGACAGAACAGAAACAACAGAGAGAGAGAAATGAGAAATCATTGAAGAGAAGGGGAAGAGAAACACAAGATAAGAAAAAGATACAAGAAAAATATACAAGATAAAAATGACATAAGTGAATACCACAAATATAAAAAGTAAAGGAAGAGAGGAGGAAAGGAGAGATTAAAAGACAAGAAAAACAGGAGAGAAACGTAAAAGAAATAAAAAAAAGGGACATTTGTGAGGAGAGAAAATAAAGAGACCAGAGAAGACTATATATCAAGAGTGTGAGGATAAAGACTTATATATTTTCTTAGTAGACATCCTCTGGCTCTTGTTGCCCCTCTTGTATACGAATTGTACTTGCAAGTTTTCCCTGAAAAGATATTAACAAAATTAATATTTAATTATTTATTTATATAAATTACACACACAAACTTTATATATATATATATATATATATATATATATATATATATATATATATATATATATATATATATATATATATATATATATATATATATATATATATATATATATTATATAATTTCGTAAACCTCACCCTGTAAACATTCATGTTTCTACATGTTAAACAAGCTACGAGGATGAGGAAGGGGATGTTCCCTCCATGCTGGATATTATATTTACCAGGAAAGAGAAAGATATATTTATCATTCGGTACCTCCCTCCTTTGGTACCTCCCTTTTCCTCCTTTCAGTACCTCCCTCCTTTTACCCAAGTGACATTGTCACTTGGGTAAAAGTGACCATGTCTTTTTGGGAATAAAGTATGCAATGCATTATAATCTGGAAGAAAATGAGCTTGAAGCAGTTGAAAAACCTGACTTGTGGAGAGGTCATTATGGGGAACTTAGATATTTCCTTAAGGAATTTGACAAACACTTGCTGTTAGGACATGAAGTAAATGAGATGTATGTCAAGTTTTGTGAAATATATGATAATGGCACAACAAAATTTATACTAAAGCAGAGATGCAGAACTAGGAAAAAGGGAAAAATTGCCCAAACATACAAGCAATACAAAGATGCGAGAAACAACAATAGCAGTAAGGAGAGGGGCAGAAAGACTATGACTTTCGGTCATATTCAACAACACAAATATACATACACACACACACACATTATTGGAAAAAATTGGAATTGGAATATTGGAAAAAATAATTACAACTAAATGGGTAGAACACCTGGAGAGAAATGATATAATTTCAGACAGACAGTATGGTTTTCGATTTGGAAGATCCTGTGTATCGAATTTACTCAGTTTCTATGATTGAGCAACAGATATATTACAGGAAAGAGATGGTTGGGTTGACTGCATCTATCTGGACCTAAAAAAGGCATTCGACAGAGTTCCACATAGAGAGGTTGTTCTGGAAACTGGAAAATATTAGAGGGGTGACAGGTAAGTTTCTAACATGGATGAAAAATTTTCTGACTGATAGAAAAATGAGGGCAGTAATCAGAGGCAATGTATCGGACTGGAGAAATGTCACAAGTGGAGTACCACAGGGTTCAGTTCTTGCACCAGTGATGTTTATTGTCTACATAAATGATCTACCAGTTGGTATACAGAATTACATGAACATGTTTGCTGATGATGCTAAGATAATAGGAAGGATAAGAAATTTAGATGATTGTCATGCCCTTCAAGAAAACCTGGATAAAATAAGTATATGGAGCACCACTTGGCAAATGGAATTTAATGTTAATAAATGCCATGTTATGGAATGTGGAACAGGAGAACATAGACCCCACACAACCTATACATTATGTGAGAAATCTTTAAAGAATTCTGATAAAGAAAGAGATCTAGGGGTGGTTCTAGATAGAAAACTATCACCTGAGGACCACATAAAGAATATTGTGCGAGGAGCCTATGCTACGCTTTCTAACTTTAGAATTGCGTTTAAATACATGGATGGTGATATACTAAAGAAATTGTTCATGACTTTTGTTACGCCAAAGCTAGAATATGCAGCTGTTGTGTGGTGCCCAACAACAGAAGTTGGCCCATATCTTAAGAAGCACATCAACAAACTGGAAAAGGTGCAAAGACATGCTACTAAGTGGCTCCCAGAACCGAAGGGCAAGAGCTACGAGGAGAGGTTAGAGGCATTAAATATGCCAAAACTAAAAGACAGAAGAAAGAGGTGATATGATCACTACATACAAAATAGTAACAGGAATTGATAAAATCGACAGGGAAGATTTCCTGAGACCTGGAACTTCAAGAACAGGAGGTCATAGATTGAAACTAGCTTAACACAGATGCTAAAGAAATATAAGAAAATTCACTTTCGCAAATAGAGTGGTAGACGGTTGGAACAAGTTAGGTGAGAAGGTGGTGGAGGCCAAGACTGTCAGTAGTTTCAAAGCGTTATATGACAAAGAGTGCTGGGAAGACTGTCTCATCCTGTAACTACACTTAGGTAATTACACACACACACTATATATATATATATATATATATATATATATATATATATATATATATATATATATATATATATATATATATATATATATATATATATATATGTATGTCGTACCTAGTAGCCAGAACGCACTTTTCAGCCTACTATGCAAGGCCCGATTTGATTTGCCTAATAAGCCAAGTTTTCATGAATTAATATATTTTCTCTATTTTTTTTCTTATGAAATGACAAAGCTATCCATTTCATTATGTAGGAGGTCAATTCTTTTTTTATTGGAGTTAAAATTAATATAGATATATGACCGAACCTAACCTATCTTTATAGGTTAGGTTAGGTAGCTGAAAATGTTAGGTTAGGTAGTCGAAAAAACATTAATTCATGAAAACTTGGCTTATTAGGCAAATCGGGCCTTGCATAGTAGGCTGAGATGTGCGTTCTGGCTACTAGGTACGACACATTATATATATATTTATATATATTTATTTATTTATATATATATATATATATATATATATATATATTATATATATATATTATATATATATATATATATATATATATATATATATATATTTATATATATATATATATATATATGAATGAAAACTCACACCCCAGAAGTGACTCGAACCCATACTCCCAGAAGCAACGCAACTGGTAACTACAGGGCGCCTTAATCCGCTTGACCATCACGGCCGTCAAAAGGAAGTGATAGCCGAGGCTATTTGAGCCACTTCCCCGACGGCAACTCGGATGGTAATCTTGGGCATAGCATTTCACCAAATCACCTCATTCTTTGGGGCACACGTGAGGAACACAAATGCGAACAAGCCTGAATGGTCCCCAGGACTATATGCGAATGAAAACTCACACCCCAGAAGTGACTCGAACCCATACTCCCAGAAGCAACGCAACTGGTAACTACAGGGCGCCTTAATCCGCTTGACCATCACGGCCGTCAAAAGGAAGTGATAGCCGAGGCTATTTGAGCCACTTCCCCGACGGCAACTCGGATGGTAATCTTGGGCATAGCATTTCACCTGATGGTCAAGCGGATTAAGGCGCCCTGTAGTTACCAGTTGCGTTGCTTCTGGGAGTATGGGTTCGAGTCACTTCTGGGGTGTGAGTTTTCATTCGCATATAGTCCTGGGGACCATTCAGGCTTGTTCGCATTTGTGTTCCTCACGTGTGCCCCAAAGAATGAGGTGATTTGGTGAAATGCTATGCCCAAGATTACCATCCGAGTTCCCGTCGGGGAAGTGGCTCAAATAGCCTCGGCTATCACTTCCTTTTGACGGCCGTGATGGTCAAGCGGATTAAGGCGCCCTGTAGTTACCAGTTGCGTTGCTTCTGGGAGTATGGGTTCGAGTCACTTCTGGGGTGTGAGTTTTCATTCGCATATAGTCCTGGGGACCATTCAGGCTTGTTCGCATATATATATATATATATTTATATATATATATATATATATATATATATATATATATATATATTATTAAATATGACCGAAAAAGTAAGATTAATAATTCTAACACGAATTTTCTCAATCTTTCGTACATTACGCTTCACTGTTGGAGGTAAATCAAAAATCACTTCTCCAAAATTCATTTTTATTTCTAGTCTGACGCGACACGGGCGCGTTTCGTAAAACTTATTACATTTTCAAAGACTTCACAAATACACAACTGATTAGAACTTACGTCTCTCTGATATTATATCTACATTTGAGTGAGGTGGGAAGGATGATGTGGCATTAACACAAGACAGAACAGGGGATATTAATAGGGTATTAAAAGTATCAACACAAGACAGAACAGAAAACAATGGGTATTGAATAGAAGTGTTTGTAGAAAGCCTATTGGTCCATATTTCTTGATGCTTCTATATTGGAGCGGAGTCTTGAGGTGGGTAGAATATAGTTGTGCAATAATTGGCTGTTGATTGCTGGTGTTGACTTCTTGATGTGTAGTGCCTCGCAAACGTCAAGCCGCCTGCTATCGCTGTATCTATCGATGATTTCTGTGTTGTTTACTAGGATTTCTCTGGCGATGGTTTGGTTATGGGAAGAGATTATATGTTCCTTAATGGAGCCCTGTTGCTTATGCATCGTTAAACGCCTAGAAAGAGATGTTGTTGTCTTGCCTATATACTGGGTTTTTTGGAGCTTACAGTCCCCAAGTGGGCATTTGAAGGCATAGACGACGTTAGTCTCTTTTAAAGCGTTCTGTTTTGTGTCTGGAGAGTTTCTCATGAGTAGGCTGGCCGTTTTTCTGGTTTTATAGTAAATCGTCAGTTGTATCCTCTGATTTTTGTCTGTAGGGATAACGTTTCTATTAACAATATCTTTCAGGACCCTTTCCTCCGTTTTATGAGCTGTGGAAAAGAAGTTCCTGTAAAATAGTCTAATAGGGGGTATAGGTGTTGTGTTAGTTGTCTCTTCGGAGGTTGCATGGCTTTTCACTTTCCTTCTTATGATGTCTTCGATGAAACCATTGGAGAAGCCGTTATTGACTAGGACCTGCCTTACCCTACAGAGTTCTACGTCGACTTGCTTCCATTCTGAGCTGTGGCTGAGAGCACGGTCGACGTATGCGTTAACAACACTCCTCTTGTACCTGTCAGGGCAGTCGCTGTTGGCATTTAGGCACATTCCTATGTTTGTTTCCTTAGTGTAGACTGCAGTGTGGAAACCTCCGCCCTTTTCCAAGACTGTTACATCTAGAAAAGGCAGCTTCCCATCCTTTTCCGTCTCGTAAGTGAAACGCAGCACGGAACTCTGCTCAAATGCCTCCTTCAGCTCCTGCAGATGTCTGACATCAGGTACCTGTGTAAAAATGTCGTCAACATACCTGCAGTATATGGCCGGTTTCAAGTTCATGTCGACTAAGACTTTTTGCTCGATGGTACCCATGTAGAAGTTTGCAAACAGGACACCTAGGGGAGAACCCATGGCGACCCCATCTACTTGCTTATACATATGCCCATCCGGGCTCAAGAAGGGTGCCTCTTTAGTACAAGCTTGGAGTAGTTTCCTCAGAATACTTTCTGGCATGTCAAGAGGAGTACAGGCTGGATCACGATACACTCTGTCGGCTTTCATTCCGATTGTCTCGTCCACAGGTACGTTGGTAAACAGCGATTCTACGTCCAACGAGGCTCTTATCCCTGTGGCCCGTGCGCCCCGCAGTAAGTCCACAAATTCCTTTGGAGACTTCAGGCTGAAGGCGCAAGGAACATAAGGAGTCAGCAGGCCGTTGAGTCGCTTCGCCAGTCTGTACGTGGGTGTGGGTATCTGGCTAATGATTGGCCGAAGTGGGTTTCCAGGCTTGTGCGTCTTGACATTTCCATACGCATATCCAGGTTTATATTCCCCAATGATCTTTGGCAGGTGGAGTCCGGATTTCTTGGCGTTCACAGTTTCGATCAGTTTGTTAAACTGATCTAAACTGATGGGAAGCTGCCTTTTCTAGATGTAACAGTCATGGAAAAGGGCGGAGGTTTCCACACTGCAGTCTACACTAAGGAAACAAACATAGGAATGTGCCTAAATGCCAACAGCGACTGCCCCGACAGGTACAAGAGGAGTGTTGTTAACGCATACGTCGACCGTGCTCTCAGCCACAGCTCAGAATGGAAGCAAGTCGACGAAGAACTCTGTAGGGTAAGGCAGGTTCTAGTCAATAACGGCTTCTCCAATGGTTTCATCGAAGACATCATAAGAAGGAAAGTGAAAAGCCATGCAACCTCTGAAGAGACAACTAACACAACACCTATACCCCCTATTAGACTATTTTACAGGAACTTCTTTTCCACAGCTCATAAAACGGCGGAAAGGGTCCTGAAAGATATTGTTAATAGAAACGTTATCCCTACAGACAAAAATCAGAGGATACAACTGACGATTTACTATAAAACCAGAAAAACGGCCAGCCTACTCATGAGAAACTCTCCAGACACAAAACAGAACGCTTTAAAAGAGACTAACGTCGTCTATGCCTTCAAATGCCCACTTGGGGACTGTAAGCTCCAAAAAACCCAGTATATAGGCAAGACAACAACATCTCTTTCTAGGCGTTTAACGATGCATAAGCAACAGGGCTCCATTAAGGAACATATAATCTCTTCCCATAACCAAACCATCGCCAGAGAAATCCTAGTAAACAACAAAGAAATCATCGATAGATACAGCGATAGCAGGCGGCTTGACGTTTGCGAGGCACTACACATCAAGAAGTCAACACCAGCAATCAACAGCCAATTATTGCACAACTATATTCTACCCACCTCAAGACTCCGCTCCAATATAGAAGCATCAAGAAATATGGACCAATAGGCTTTCTACAAACACTTCTATTCAATACCCATTGTTTTCTGTTCTGTCTTGTGTTGATACTTTTAATACCCTATTAATATCCCCTGTTCTGTCTTGTGTTAATGCCACATCATCCTTCCCACCTCACTCAAATGTAGATATAATATCAGAGAGACGTAAGTTCTAATCAGTTGTGTATTTGTGAAGTCTTTGAAAATGTAATAAGTTTTACGAAACGCGCCCGTGTCGCGTCAGACTAGAAATAAAAATGAATTTTGGAGAAGTGATTTTTGATTTACCTCCAACAGTGAAGCGTAATGTACGAAAGATTGAGAAAATTCGTGTTAGAATTATTAATCTTACTTTTTCGGTCATATTTAATAATATATGTCTACAGGAAAGACTGCTACCAAAATATACTAATATATATATATATATATATATATATATATATATATATATATATATATATATATATATATATATATATATATATATATATATATATATGTGTGTGTGTCGTACCTAGTAGCCAGAACGCACTTCTCAGCCTACTATGCAAGGCCCGATTTGCCTAATAAGCCAAGTTTTCATGAATTAATTGTTTTTCGACTACCTAACCTAACCTAACATTTTCGGCTACCTAACCTAACCTAACCTAACCTATAAAGATAGGTTATGTTAGGTTAGGTAGGGTTGGTTAGGTTCGGTCATATATCTACGTTAATTTTAACTCCAATAAAAAAAAATTGACCTCATACATAATGAAATGGGTATCTTTATCATTTCATAAGAAAAAAATTAGAGAAAATATATTAATCCAGGAAAACTTGGCTTATTAGGCAAATCGGGCCTTGCATAGTAGGCTGAGAAGTGCGTTCTGGCTACTAGGTACGACAAATATATATATATATATATATATATATATATATATATATATATATATATATATATATATATATATATATATATATATATATATATATATATATATATATCGGACAATTAGTAAAAAAAAAAAAAAAAAAAAAAAATTTAAATTATTTTACCTTGTACCTAGATCCACCAGGCCTGTTTGGTGCACGTTTCAGTACTTCAGAAATCTGGAAGGTCACATCCTCCTCCTCAACTTGTGGATGTGCGTTGATAGATGATTCTGTAAAATTAAGTTATTTATATAATAATAAATTCAGTATAACAATAATATTCTGTAAAATTAAAAGTAATTTATACATCAGATAAAACTCTCCAGAGATGGTGATACACAACATATAAAGGACAAGTTTCAGAACAAAATATGCATTTAGGAATAAGGTTTTGTACATGTAGGTAGCACATGAGAAAATAAGTGGAAGGTGATCAAGTTTATATTAACATGTTAATGGCTTTGTTAAGGCTTTGCAAGAATGAAAAAAATATTAATAATATAATATCACCTACCAATTAATTGTACATCATTTATAAGTCAATTATTTGCATTATTATTATTCAATACTAATGATATAAAAATGCATTTTGTAATCTACTATTTATGCAAGTATTAAGCACAGGATCATGAAATAAACTGCAAAATACTGTAATGGATAAACCAATTAAGTTTACATTTTCCTATAGCTAAGTCAGTCAGTTCTATTAGCAGCAGAGAACAATTATGCCCAACCTCTATTAAATGAAACAATCTTAAGAGCAAGTGATAGAAATATAATCATTTATGCTTGGGAAAATATTATGGAATGGTTCCAAATATGAAAAATATTAAGTTTTTTGGTTAAAATTTTTTAACTTAAAATTTAAATTTTTAAGTGAATTTTAAACTTTAAAAAAATTATTTAATTTTTTGGTTACTTACTTAAAATAACATTATATAGTTCTTGTTTTTGTAGAAATGCCAATTTCTTCTTTTGCCCTTCCAGACTGTATAGTGACCACAGGCCGTTTGTTCATATCTTCATTATTCTTCGAACCATGGTTGCACAATCAGACCCACGTACACTGGTTAAAAGCATCACCTAAAAGCAACAACAAAAATGTAGTACACTGACGAATTTTGAATAAATAAATAAATATATATATATATATATATATATATATATATATATATATATATATATATATATATATATATATATATATATATATATATATATACACATATATATATATACATATATATATATATATATATATATATATATATATATATATATATATATATATATATATATATATATATATATGCCATATACAGTACATATATATGCTATGTTGTATGCTACAACTTGGCTGATAATAAAGCCATTCACAACTGCAGGCCTAATAAAAAAAGGAGGTGGCATAGCAATATCTTACAAAGATACCTTCATCTGCAATAGTGTCATTAGTAATAGAGACGACTATTGTGAATATACCTTTGCCAAGTTTTCCAGTAAATCCCTTAAATCCTCCTTGAACAAGAGGGTTTTTACTTGATCGAACCATATTCTTAACCTGCTGCAGGTAATTTTCAAATGGAAATGCTGAACATCTGTCCAAACTACCAAACTCTTTGGCATCAGAGGATATGTGTGTTAGGCAGTGTACATTGTACACTAAAAAATCCTTACCATACAGCTCACGAGCCTTTAACACAAAGTACAGCAAAAGATCATGTGCATATTGGCTGTAATTTAACTGAATCAATTTAGGTGATACAAGAATAGAAATGGCTACACTCAAGAGTCAGGAAATGGTCATACAATTCTTTGGGTAAGATTCCCTTCAGTACAATCTTACCGGTGTAGAGAAGGAGTTGCCTGTATTCAGTCGCTTTCCATCTATCAACCTCTGAAAGACTTCGAGGTTTACCTGTTCTTTTAGGCGTCGCTTTTTGGCCCGTGACATACGCTGCCATCTTGTGTGGTATTCTCTTCTTCTTTCTATAATGTGTGCATACATTCTGAAGGAGAAAGGCCAAGTGCTACATTACCAATTACTATTACAAGATTATTAGTAAAGTATTGTACTGCAAAAAGCAAATAAAATGGGGTAAACTAAACTTTGAAAACAAATAATAATTAAAACAGGTAAATTAGTAAAATAACAAAGGCTTAAGCAGACATGACTCTGCTTAAGCCATGTAAAGCAGACAGATAAGATGGCAATATATAAGGGGAAAAAATTAAAAAGCTAGGATATAAAACTAATTGAGATCAAAAGCATAAATTACTAAAGTAGGGGAAAAAATAACAAATGACTTCATAAAAAAATTATCCAATTGCCAACAGCAACTTGGTAGTACGAGTCTAAGTCTAAGAAACAAAAAAAATTTAAATGCTGTTATCTGCAATGAAACAATACATACTATTGCAAGTACCGAAACATTGATGAATGTAAAAAATAGAGAACTATTTGCTGAATGTCCCATAAATGGATTTAAACTATTTTACACAAAGAGGGGGGAGAAGCCATGTATGTTAGGGAATATTTGAAATGTAGTCTCGAAAAGTACACAACTGTAATAGGAATATTAGGTCACATGGAGGAGTGGGTCTGTATACTATGGAAGACCTTGTATGCTCGGAGCTCCTTAACATTACAAATGAGGTGGTAGAGGTATTGGGATTAAAAATAGAGAAAATAAATTTAGTGATTATTCTAATATACAAACCGCCAGATGCAACGGCCGAGGAATTCACAGAACAGATAAACAAAATGGAGAACTCGATACCTCATATTATCTTCCTAGGTGACTTCAACTTGCCTAGTCTAAGATGGAGAATAGCAAACAATAATATTATACCAGGAAATTTATCGAGACCTAACCACTCAGCTTCCTGGCAATACGTTAGTAATGAATAAATATGATATATTTACTCATTATAATGTTGGTGCTGAATGTACAACACGAAAAAACATAATTTTAATCTGAAAAAGTATCTTTTTATAAAGAAATTAGACGACAATAAAGAGCTGGTGACGCCAAATCAAGTCGACGATCCAAGCGTCGGTTAGGTTAAGTTAGGTCAACCTAACCTAACATATCATATTTATTCATTACTAACGTATTGCCAGGAAGCTTTGTGAAGCTTGTGTAGCTTGTGGTAGCTTGTGGTAATTAGACGGACCCTCATTTTAACAGAAACTTGGCTAAGTAAAGACTATACCCAACTCTACAACTTAGCTGGTTATAAAGGCATTCATAATTGCAGGCCTAGTAAAAAAGGAGGTGTTATACCAAAACAGATGTAGAACTAGGAAACAGGATTTCTTCAACAGAAATTTTGAAATTGTTCACAATTTTTGTTACACCAAAGTTGGAGTATGCAGCAGTTGTATGGTGCCCATATCTTAGAAAGCATATCAACAAACTGGAAACGGTGCAGAGACATGCCACTAAGTGGCATTAACTAAATGCCATTAAATATGCCAAATATACTACATAAATATACATACTACACATGCACAATAATTGTCCTGGGTCCAATGTCCTGGGACCTCTGATATTCATAATATATATATATATATATATATATATATATATATATATATATATATATATATATATATATAAATATATATATATATATATATATATATATATATATATATATATATATATATATATATATAAATATATATATATATATATATATATATATATTTATATATAAGGCACAACTCTTCTAAACACGAGAGTGAAGTATACAACTTTAGAACACTTTCCCACCAGGAGACTCGAACCCTAGCCAGCACAGAAGCCTTCCAGCAACTGGCATAACAGGTACGCCTTAACCCACTCCACCACCCACTCAGACTCTTAAAAGAGATGGTAATTTCGGAGTATTTAAATACACCAAAGATCATCACCTCCCAAGAGCACCAGAGCAAGTGAGGGGTCATTTAGACGTTAATTTCATCAAGTCCCTGTTAATATGGGAAGACACAGTGTCTATGCTTAAGGCACAACTCTTCTAAACACGAGAGTGAAGTATACAACTTTAGAACACTTTCCCACCAGGAGACTCGAACCCTAGCCAGCACAGAAGCCTTCCAGCAACTGGCATAACAGGTACGCCTTAACCCACTCCACCACCCACTCAGACTCTTAAAAGAGATGGTAATTTCGGAGTATTTAAATACACCAAAGATCATCACCTCCCAAGAGCACCAGAGCAAGTGAGGGGTCATTTAGACGTTAATTTCATCAAGTCCCTGTTAATATGGGAAGACACAGTGTCTATGCTTAAGGCACAACTCTTCTAAACACGAGAGTGAAGTATACAACTTTAGAACACTTTCCCACCAGGAGACTCGAACCCTAGCCAGCACAGAAGCCTTCCAGCAACTGGCATAACAGGTACGCCTTAACCCACTCCACCACCCACTCAGACTCTTAAAAGAGATGGTAATTTCGGAGTATTTAAATACACCAAAGATCATCACCTCCCAAGAGCACCAGAGCAAGTGAGGGGTCATTTAGACGTTAATTTCATCAAGTCCCTGTTAATATGGGAAGACACAGTGTCTATGCTTAAGGCACAACTCTTCTAAACACGAGAGTGAAGTATACAACTTTAGAACACTTTCCCACCAGGAGACTCGAACCCTAGCCAGCACAGAAGCCTTCCAGCAACTGGCATAACAGGTACGCCTTAACCCACTCCACCACCCACTCAGACTCTTAAAAGAGATGGTAATTTCGGAGTATTTAAATACACCAAAGATCATCACCTCCCAAGAGCACCAGAGCAAGTGAGGGGTCATTTAGACGTTAATTTCATCAAGTCCCTGTTAATATGGGAAGACACAGTGTCTATGCTTAAGGCACAACTCTTCTAAACACGAGAGTGAAGTATACAACTTTAGAACACTTTCCCACCAGGAGACTCGAACCCTAGCCAGCACAGAAGCCTTCCAGCAACTGGCATAACAGGTACGCCTTAACCCACTCCACCACCCACTCAGACTCTTAAAAGAGATGGTAATTTCGGAGTATTTAAATACACCAAAGATCATCACCTCCCAAGAGCACCAGAGCAAGTGAGGGGTCATTTAGACGTTAATTTCATCAAGTCCCTGTTAATATGGGAAGACACAGTGTCTATGCTTAAGGCACAACTCTTCTAAACACGAGAGTGAAGTATACAACTTTAGAACACTTTCCCACCAGGAGACTCGAACCCTAGCCAGCACAGAAGCCTTCCAGCAACTGGCATAACAGGTACGCCTTAACCCACTCCACCACCCACTCAGACTCTTAAAAGAGATGGTAATTTCGGAGTATTTAAATACACCAAAGATCATCACCTCCCAAGAGCACCAGAGCAAGTGAGGGGTCATTTAGACGTTAATTTCATCAAGTCCCTGTTAATATGGGAAGACACAGTGTCTATGCTTAAGGCACAACTCTTCTAAACACGAGAGTGAAGTATACAACTTTAGAACACTTTCCCACCAGGAGACTCGAACCCTAGCCAGCACAGAAGCCTTCCAGCAACTGGCATAACAGGTACGCCTTAACCCACTCCACCACCCACTCAGACTCTTAAAAGAGATGGTAATTTCGGAGTATTTAAATACACCAAAGATCATCACCTCCCAAGAGCACCAGAGCAAGTGAGGGGTCATTTAGACGTTAATTTCATCAAGTCCCTGTTAATATGGGAAGACACAGTGTCTATGCTTAAGGCACAACTCTTCTAAACACGAGAGTGAAGTATACAACTTTAGAACACTTTCCCACCAGGAGACTCGAACCCTAGCCAGCACAGAAGCCTTCCAGCAACTGGCATAACAGGTACGCCTTAACCCACTCCACCACCCACTCAGACTCTTAAAAGAGATGGTAATTTCGGAGTATTTAAATACACCAAAGATCATCACCTCCCAAGAGCACCAGAGCAAGTGAGGGGTCATTTAGACGTTAATTTCATCAAGTCCCTGTTAATATGGGAAGACACAGTGTCTATGCTTAAGGCACAACTCTTCTAAACACGAGAGTGAAGTATACAACTTTAGAACACTTTCCCACCAGGAGACTCGAACCCTAGCCAGCACAGAAGCCTTCCAGCAACTGGCATAACAGGTACGCCTTAACCCACTCCACCACCCACTCAGACTCTTAAAAGAGATGGTAATTTCGGAGTATTTAAATACACCAAAGATCATCACCTCCCAAGAGCACCAGAGCAAGTGAGGGGTCATTTAGACGTTAATTTCATCAAGTCCCTGTTAATATGGGAAGACACAGTGTCTATGCTTAAGGCACAACTCTTCTAAACACGAGAGTGAAGTATACAACTTTAGAACACTTTCCCACCAGGAGACTCGAACCCTAGCCAGCACAGAAGCCTTCCAGCAACTGGCATAACAGGTACGCCTTAACCCACTCCACCACCCACTCAGACTCTTAAAAGAGATGGTAATTTCGGAGTATTTAAATACACCAAAGATCATCACCTCCCAAGAGCACCAGAGCAAGTGAGGGGTCATTTAGACGTTAATTTCATCAAGTCCCTGTTAATATGGGAAGACACAGTGTCTATGCTTAAGGCACAACTCTTCTAAACACGAGAGTGAAGTATACAACTTTAGAACACTTTCCCACCAGGAGACTCGAACCCTAGCCAGCACAGAAGCCTTCCAGCAACTGGCATAACAGGTACGCCTTAACCCACTCCACCACCCACTCAGACTCTTAAAAGAGATGGTAATTTCGGAGTATTTAAATACACCAAAGATCATCACCTCCCAAGAGCACCAGAGCAAGTGAGGGGTCATTTAGACGTTAATTTCATCAAGTCCCTGTTAATATGGGAAGACACAGTGTCTATGCTTAAGGCACAACTCTTCTAAACACGAGAGTGAAGTATACAACTTTAGAACACTTTCCCACCAGGAGACTCGAACCCTAGCCAGCACAGAAGCCTTCCAGCAACTGGCATAACAGGTACGCCTTAACCCACTCCACCACCCACTCAGACTCTTAAAAGAGATGGTAATTTCGGAGTATTTAAATACACCAAAGATCATCACCTCCCAAGAGCACCAGAGCAAGTGAGGGGTCATTTAGACGTTAATTTCATCAAGTCCCTGTTAATATGGGAAGACACAGTGTCTATGCTTAAGGCACAACTCTTCTAAACACGAGAGTGAAGTATACAACTTTAGAACACTTTCCCACCAGGAGACTCGAACCCTAGCCAGCACAGAAGCCTTCCAGCAACTGGCATAACAGGTACGCCTTAACCCACTCCACCACCCACTCAGACTCTTAAAAGAGATGGTAATTTCGGAGTATTTAAATACACCAAAGATCATCACCTCCCAAGAGCACCAGAGCAAGTGAGGGGTCATTTAGACGTTAATTTCATCAAGTCCCTGTTAATATGGGAAGACACAGTGTCTATGCTTAAGGCACAACTCTTCTAAACACGAGAGTGAAGTATACAACTTTAGAACACTTTCCCACCAGGAGACTCGAACCCTAGCCAGCACAGAAGCCTTCCAGCAACTGGCATAACAGGTACGCCTTAACCCACTCCACCACCCACTCAGACTCTTAAAAGAGATGGTAATTTCGGAGTATTTAAATACACCAAAGATCATCACCTCCCAAGAGCACCAGAGCAAGTGAGGGGTCATTTAGACGTTAATTTCATCAAGTCCCTGTTAATATGGGAAGACACAGTGTCTATGCTTAAGGCACAACTCTTCTAAACACGAGAGTGAAGTATACAACTTTAGAACACTTTCCCACCAGGAGACTCGAACCCTAGCCAGCACAGAAGCCTTCCAGCAACTGGCATAACAGGTACGCCTTAACCCACTCCACCACCCACTCAGACTCTTAAAAGAGATGGTAATTTCGGAGTATTTAAATACACCAAAGATCATCACCTCCCAAGAGCACCAGAGCAAGTGAGGGGTCATTTAGACGTTAATTTCATCAAGTCCCTGTTAATATGGGAAGACACAGTGTCTATGCTTAAGGCACAACTCTTCTAAACACGAGAGTGAAGTATACAACTTTAGAACACTTTCCCACCAGGAGACTCGAACCCTAGCCAGCACAGAAGCCTTCCAGCAACTGGCATAACAGGTACGCCTTAACCCACTCCACCACCCACTCAGACTCTTAAAAGAGATGGTAATTTCGGAGTATTTAAATACACCAAAGATCATCACCTCCCAAGAGCACCAGAGCAAGTGAGGGGTCATTTAGACGTTAATTTCATCAAGTCCCTGTTAATATGGGAAGACACAGTGTCTATGCTTAAGGCACAACTCTTCTAAACACGAGAGTGAAGTATACAACTTTAGAACACTTTCCCACCAGGAGACTCGAACCCTAGCCAGCACAGAAGCCTTCCAGCAACTGGCATAACAGGTACGCCTTAACCCACTCCACCACCCACTCAGACTCTTAAAAGAGATGGTAATTTCGGAGTATTTAAATACACCAAAGATCATCACCTCCCAAGAGCACCAGAGCAAGTGAGGGGTCATTTAGACGTTAATTTCATCAAGTCCCTGTTAATATGGGAAGACACAGTGTCTATGCTTAAGGCACAACTCTTCTAAACACGAGAGTGAAGTATACAACTTTAGAACACTTTCCCACCAGGAGACTCGAACCCTAGCCAGCACAGAAGCCTTCCAGCAACTGGCATAACAGGTACGCCTTAACCCACTCCACCACCCACTCAGACTCTTAAAAGAGATGGTAATTTCGGAGTATTTAAATACACCAAAGATCATCACCTCCCAAGAGCACCAGAGCAAGTGAGGGGTCATTTAGACGTTAATTTCATCAAGTCCCTGTTAATATGGGAAGACACAGTGTCTATGCTTAAGGCACAACTCTTCTAAACACGAGAGTGAAGTATACAACTTTAGAACACTTTCCCACCAGGAGACTCGAACCCTAGCCAGCACAGAAGCCTTCCAGCAACTGGCATAACAGGTACGCCTTAACCCACTCCACCACCCACTCAGACTCTTAAAAGAGATGGTAATTTCGGAGTATTTAAATACACCAAAGATCATCACCTCCCAAGAGCACCAGAGCAAGTGAGGGGTCATTTAGACGTTAATTTCATCAAGTCCCTGTTAATATGGGAAGACACAGTGTCTATGCTTAAGGCACAACTCTTCTAAACACGAGAGTGAAGTATACAACTTTAGAACACTTTCCCACCAGGAGACTCGAACCCTAGCCAGCACAGAAGCCTTCCAGCAACTGGCATAACAGGTACGCCTTAACCCACTCCACCACCCACTCAGACTCTTAAAAGAGATGGTAATTTCGGAGTATTTAAATACACCAAAGATCATCACCTCCCAAGAGCACCAGAGCAAGTGAGGGGTCATTTAGACGTTAATTTCATCAAGTCCCTGTTAATATGGGAAGACACAGTGTCTATGCTTAAGGCACAACTCTTCTAAACACGAGAGTGAAGTATACAACTTTAGAACACTTTCCCACCAGGAGACTCGAACCCTAGCCAGCACAGAAGCCTTCCAGCAACTGGCATAACAGGTACGCCTTAACCCACTCCACCACCCACTCAGACTCTTAAAAGAGATGGTAATTTCGGAGTATTTAAATACACCAAAGATCATCACCTCCCAAGAGCACCAGAGCAAGTGAGGGGTCATTTAGACGTTAATTTCATCAAGTCCCTGTTAATATGGGAAGACACAGTGTCTATGCTTAAGGCACAACTCTTCTAAACACGAGAGTGAAGTATACAACTTTAGAACACTTTCCCACCAGGAGACTCGAACCCTAGCCAGCACAGAAGCCTTCCAGCAACTGGCATAACAGGTACGCCTTAACCCACTCCACCACCCACTCAGACTCTTAAAAGAGATGGTAATTTCGGAGTATTTAAATACACCAAAGATCATCACCTCCCAAGAGCACCAGAGCAAGTGAGGGGTCATTTAGACGTTAATTTCATCAAGTCCCTGTTAATATGGGAAGACACAGTGTCTATGCTTAAGGCACAACTCTTCTAAACACGAGAGTGAAGTATACAACTTTAGAACACTTTCCCACCAGGAGACTCGAACCCTAGCCAGCACAGAAGCCTTCCAGCAACTGGCATAACAGGTACGCCTTAACCCACTCCACCACCCACTCAGACTCTTAAAAGAGATGGTAATTTCGGAGTATTTAAATACACCAAAGATCATCACCTCCCAAGAGCACCAGAGCAAGTGAGGGGTCATTTAGACGTTAATTTCATCAAGTCCCTGTTAATATGGGAAGACACAGTGTCTATGCTTAAGGCACAACTCTTCTAAACACGAGAGTGAAGTATACAACTTTAGAACACTTTCCCACCAGGAGACTCGAACCCTAGCCAGCACAGAAGCCTTCCAGCAACTGGCATAACAGGTACGCCTTAACCCACTCCACCACCCACTCAGACTCTTAAAAGAGATGGTAATTTCGGAGTATTTAAATACACCAAAGATCATCACCTCCCAAGAGCACCAGAGCAAGTGAGGGGTCATTTAGACGTTAATTTCATCAAGTCCCTGTTAATATGGGAAGACACAGTGTCTATGCTTAAGGCACAACTCTTCTAAACACGAGAGTGAAGTATACAACTTTAGAACACTTTCCCACCAGGAGACTCGAACCCTAGCCAGCACAGAAGCCTTCCAGCAACTGGCATAACAGGTACGCCTTAACCCACTCCACCACCCACTCAGACTCTTAAAAGAGATGGTAATTTCGGAGTATTTAAATACACCAAAGATCATCACCTCCCAAGAGCACCAGAGCAAGTGAGGGGTCATTTAGACGTTAATTTCATCAAGTCCCTGTTAATATGGGAAGACACAGTGTCTATGCTTAAGGCACAACTCTTCTAAACACGAGAGTGAAGTATACAACTTTAGAACACTTTCCCACCAGGAGACTCGAACCCTAGCCAGCACAGAAGCCTTCCAGCAACTGGCATAACAGGTACGCCTTAACCCACTCCACCACCCACTCAGACTCTTAAAAGAGATGGTAATTTCGGAGTATTTAAATACACCAAAGATCATCACCTCCCAAGAGCACCAGAGCAAGTGAGGGGTCATTTAGACGTTAATTTCATCAAGTCCCTGTTAATATGGGAAGACACAGTGTCTATGCTTAAGGCACAACTCTTCTAAACACGAGAGTGAAGTATACAACTTTAGAACACTTTCCCACCAGGAGACTCGAACCCTAGCCAGCACAGAAGCCTTCCAGCAACTGGCATAACAGGTACGCCTTAACCCACTCCACCACCCACTCAGACTCTTAAAAGAGATGGTAATTTCGGAGTATTTAAATACACCAAAGATCATCACCTCCCAAGAGCACCAGAGCAAGTGAGGGGTCATTTAGACGTTAATTTCATCAAGTCCCTGTTAATATGGGAAGACACAGTGTCTATGCTTAAGGCACAACTCTTCTAAACACGAGAGTGAAGTATACAACTTTAGAACACTTTCCCACCAGGAGACTCGAACCCTAGCCAGCACAGAAGCCTTCCAGCAACTGGCATAACAGGTACGCCTTAACCCACTCCACCACCCACTCAGACTCTTAAAAGAGATGGTAATTTCGGAGTATTTAAATACACCAAAGATCATCACCTCCCAAGAGCACCAGAGCAAGTGAGGGGTCATTTAGACGTTAATTTCATCAAGTCCCTGTTAATATGGGAAGACACAGTGTCTATGCTTAAGGCACAACTCTTCTAAACACGAGAGTGAAGTATACAACTTTAGAACACTTTCCCACCAGGAGACTCGAACCCTAGCCAGCACAGAAGCCTTCCAGCAACTGGCATAACAGGTACGCCTTAACCCACTCCACCACCCACTCAGACTCTTAAAAGAGATGGTAATTTCGGAGTATTTAAATACACCAAAGATCATCACCTCCCAAGAGCACCAGAGCAAGTGAGGGGTCATTTAGACGTTAATTTCATCAAGTCCCTGTTAATATGGGAAGACACAGTGTCTATGCTTAAGGCACAACTCTTCTAAACACGAGAGTGAAGTATACAACTTTAGAACACTTTCCCACCAGGAGACTCGAACCCTAGCCAGCACAGAAGCCTTCCAGCAACTGGCATAACAGGTACGCCTTAACCCACTCCACCACCCACTCAGACTCTTAAAAGAGATGGTAATTTCGGAGTATTTAAATACACCAAAGATCATCACCTCCCAAGAGCACCAGAGCAAGTGAGGGGTCATTTAGACGTTAATTTCATCAAGTCCCTGTTAATATGGGAAGACACAGTGTCTATGCTTAAGGCACAACTCTTCTAAACACGAGAGTGAAGTATACAACTTTAGAACACTTTCCCACCAGGAGACTCGAACCCTAGCCAGCACAGAAGCCTTCCAGCAACTGGCATAACAGGTACGCCTTAACCCACTCCACCACCCACTCAGACTCTTAAAAGAGATGGTAATTTCGGAGTATTTAAATACACCAAAGATCATCACCTCCCAAGAGCACCAGAGCAAGTGAGGGGTCATTTAGACGTTAATTTCATCAAGTCCCTGTTAATATGGGAAGACACAGTGTCTATGCTTAAGGCACAACTCTTCTAAACACGAGAGTGAAGTATACAACTTTAGAACACTTTCCCACCAGGAGACTCGAACCCTAGCCAGCACAGAAGCCTTCCAGCAACTGGCATAACAGGTACGCCTTAACCCACTCCACCACCCACTCAGACTCTTAAAAGAGATGGTAATTTCGGAGTATTTAAATACACCAAAGATCATCACCTCCCAAGAGCACCAGAGCAAGTGAGGGGTCATTTAGACGTTAATTTCATCAAGTCCCTGTTAATATGGGAAGACACAGTGTCTATGCTTAAGGCACAACTCTTCTAAACACGAGAGTGAAGTATACAACTTTAGAACACTTTCCCACCAGGAGACTCGAACCCTAGCCAGCACAGAAGCCTTCCAGCAACTGGCATAACAGGTACGCCTTAACCCACTCCACCACCCACTCAGACTCTTAAAAGAGATGGTAATTTCGGAGTATTTAAATACACCAAAGATCATCACCTCCCAAGAGCACCAGAGCAAGTGAGGGGTCATTTAGACGTTAATTTCATCAAGTCCCTGTTAATATGGGAAGACACAGTGTCTATGCTTAAGGCACAACTCTTCTAAACACGAGAGTGAAGTATACAACTTTAGAACACTTTCCCACCAGGAGACTCGAACCCTAGCCAGCACAGAAGCCTTCCAGCAACTGGCATAACAGGTACGCCTTAACCCACTCCACCACCCACTCAGACTCTTAAAAGAGATGGTAATTTCGGAGTATTTAAATACACCAAAGATCATCACCTCCCAAGAGCACCAGAGCAAGTGAGGGGTCATTTAGACGTTAATTTCATCAAGTCCCTGTTAATATGGGAAGACACAGTGTCTATGCTTAAGGCACAACTCTTCTAAACACGAGAGTGAAGTATACAACTTTAGAACACTTTCCCACCAGGAGACTCGAACCCTAGCCAGCACAGAAGCCTTCCAGCAACTGGCATAACAGGTACGCCTTAACCCACTCCACCACCCACTCAGACTCTTAAAAGAGATGGTAATTTCGGAGTATTTAAATACACCAAAGATCATCACCTCCCAAGAGCACCAGAGCAAGTGAGGGGTCATTTAGACGTTAATTTCATCAAGTCCCTGTTAATATGGGAAGACACAGTGTCTATGCTTAAGGCACAACTCTTCTAAACACGAGAGTGAAGTATACAACTTTAGAACACTTTCCCACCAGGAGACTCGAACCCTAGCCAGCACAGAAGCCTTCCAGCAACTGGCATAACAGGTACGCCTTAACCCACTCCACCACCCACTCAGACTCTTAAAAGAGATGGTAATTTCGGAGTATTTAAATACACCAAAGATCATCACCTCCCAAGAGCACCAGAGCAAGTGAGGGGTCATTTAGACGTTAATTTCATCAAGTCCCTGTTAATATGGGAAGACACAGTGTCTATGCTTAAGGCACAACTCTTCTAAACACGAGAGTGAAGTATACAACTTTAGAACACTTTCCCACCAGGAGACTCGAACCCTAGCCAGCACAGAAGCCTTCCAGCAACTGGCATAACAGGTACGCCTTAACCCACTCCACCACCCACTCAGACTCTTAAAAGAGATGGTAATTTCGGAGTATTTAAATACACCAAAGATCATCACCTCCCAAGAGCACCAGAGCAAGTGAGGGGTCATTTAGACGTTAATTTCATCAAGTCCCTGTTAATATGGGAAGACACAGTGTCTATGCTTAAGGCACAACTCTTCTAAACACGAGAGTGAAGTATACAACTTTAGAACACTTTCCCACCAGGAGACTCGAACCCTAGCCAGCACAGAAGCCTTCCAGCAACTGGCATAACAGGTACGCCTTAACCCACTCCACCACCCACTCAGACTCTTAAAAGAGATGGTAATTTCGGAGTATTTAAATACACCAAAGATCATCACCTCCCAAGAGCACCAGAGCAAGTGAGGGGTCATTTAGACGTTAATTTCATCAAGTCCCTGTTAATATGGGAAGACACAGTGTCTATGCTTAAGGCACAACTCTTCTAAACACGAGAGTGAAGTATACAACTTTAGAACACTTTCCCACCAGGAGACTCGAACCCTAGCCAGCACAGAAGCCTTCCAGCAACTGGCATAAGGCGTTTCAGCAACAGCCAGCCTTTTCAGCCTTCCAGCAACTGGCAACTGTTTAAGGCGTACCTGTTATGCCAGTTGCTGGAAGGCTTCTGTGCTGGCTAGGGTTCGAGTCTCCTGGTGGGAAAGTGTTCTAAAGTTGTATACTTCACTCTCGTGTTTAGAAGAGTTGTGCCTTAAGCATAGACACTGTGTCTTCCCATATTAACAGGGACTTGATGAAATTAACGTCTAAATGACCCCTCACTTGCTCTGGTGCTCTTGGGAGGTGATGATCTTTGGTGTATTTAAATACTCCGAAATTACCATCTCTTTTAAGAGTCTGAGTGGGTGGTGGAGTGGGTTAAGGCGTACCTGTTATGCCAGTTGCTGGAAGGCTTCTGTGCTGGCTAGGGTTCGAGTCTCCTGGTGGGAAAGTGTTCTAAAGTTGTATACTTCACTCTCGTGTTTAGAAGAGTTGTGCCTTAAGCATAGACACTGTGTCTTCCCATATTAACAGGGACTTGATGAAATTAACGTCTAAATGACCCCTCACTTGCTCTGGTGCTCTTGGGAGGTGATGATCTTTGGTGTATTTAAATACTCCGAAATTACCATCTCTTTTAAGAGTCTGAGTGGGTGGTGGAGTGGGTTAAGGCGTACCTGTTATGCCAGTTGCTGGAAGGCTTCTGTGCTGGCTAGGGTTCGAGTCTCCTGGTGGGAAAGTGTTCTAAAGTTGTATACTTCACTCTCGTGTTTAGAAGAGTTGTGCCTTAAGCATAGACACTGTGTCTTCCCATATTAACAGGGACTTGATGAAATTAACGTCTAAATGACCCCTCACTTGCTCTGGTGCTCTTGGGAGGTGATGATCTTTGGTGTATTTAAATACTCCGAAATTACCATCTCTTTTAAGAGTCTGAGTGGGTGGTGGAGTGGGTTAAGGCGTACCTGTTATGCCAGTTGCTGGAAGGCTTCTGTGCTGGCTAGGGTTCGAGTCTCCTGGTGGGAAAGTGTTCTAAAGTTGTATACTTCACTCTCGTGTTTAGAAGAGTTGTGCCTTAAGCATAGACACTGTGTCTTCCCATATTAACAGGGACTTGATGAAATTAACGTCTAAATGACCCCTCACTTGCTCTGGTGCTCTTGGGAGGTGATGATCTTTGGTGTATTTAAATACTCCGAAATTACCATCTCTTTTAAGAGTCTGAGTGGGTGGTGGAGTGGGTTAAGGCGTACCTGTTATGCCAGTTGCTGGAAGGCTTCTGTGCTGGCTAGGGTTCGAGTCTCCTGGTGGGAAAGTGTTCTAAAGTTGTATACTTCACTCTCGTGTTTAGAAGAGTTGTGCCTTAAGCATAGACACTGTGTCTTCCCATATTAACAGGGACTTGATGAAATTAACGTCTAAATGACCCCTCACTTGCTCTGGTGCTCTTGGGAGGTGATGATCTTTGGTGTATTTAAATACTCCGAAATTACCATCTCTTTTAAGAGTCTGAGTGGGTGGTGGAGTGGGTTAAGGCGTACCTGTTATGCCAGTTGCTGGAAGGCTTCTGTGCTGGCTAGGGTTCGAGTCTCCTGGTGGGAAAGTGTTCTAAAGTTGTATACTTCACTCTCGTGTTTAGAAGAGTTGTGCCTTAAGCATAGACACTGTGTCTTCCCATATTAACAGGGACTTGATGAAATTAACGTCTAAATGACCCCTCACTTGCTCTGGTGCTCTTGGGAGGTGATGATCTTTGGTGTATTTAAATACTCCGAAATTACCATCTCTTTTAAGAGTCTGAGTGGGTGGTGGAGTGGGTTAAGGCGTACCTGTTATGCCAGTTGCTGGAAGGCTTCTGTGCTGGCTAGGGTTCGAGTCTCCTGGTGGGAAAGTGTTCTAAAGTTGTATACTTCACTCTCGTGTTTAGAAGAGTTGTGCCTTAAGCATAGACACTGTGTCTTCCCATATTAACAGGGACTTGATGAAATTAACGTCTAAATGACCCCTCACTTGCTCTGGTGCTCTTGGGAGGTGATGATCTTTGGTGTATTTAAATACTCCGAAATTACCATCTCTTTTAAGAGTCTGAGTGGGTGGTGGAGTGGGTTAAGGCGTACCTGTTATGCCAGTTGCTGGAAGGCTTCTGTGCTGGCTAGGGTTCGAGTCTCCTGGTGGGAAAGTGTTCTAAAGTTGTATACTTCACTCTCGTGTTTAGAAGAGTTGTGCCTTAAGCATAGACACTGTGTCTTCCCATATTAACAGGGACTTGATGAAATTAACGTCTAAATGACCCCTCACTTGCTCTGGTGCTCTTGGGAGGTGATGATCTTTGGTGTATTTAAATACTCCGAAATTACCATCTCTTTTAAGAGTCTGAGTGGGTGGTGGAGTGGGTTAAGGCGTACCTGTTATGCCAGTTGCTGGAAGGCTTCTGTGCTGGCTAGGGTTCGAGTCTCCTGGTGGGAAAGTGTTCTAAAGTTGTATACTTCACTCTCGTGTTTAGAAGAGTTGTGCCTTAAGCATAGACACTGTGTCTTCCCATATTAACAGGGACTTGATGAAATTAACGTCTAAATGACCCCTCACTTGCTCTGGTGCTCTTGGGAGGTGATGATCTTTGGTGTATTTAAATACTCCGAAATTACCATCTCTTTTAAGAGTCTGAGTGGGTGGTGGAGTGGGTTAAGGCGTACCTGTTATGCCAGTTGCTGGAAGGCTTCTGTGCTGGCTAGGGTTCGAGTCTCCTGGTGGGAAAGTGTTCTAAAGTTGTATACTTCACTCTCGTGTTTAGAAGAGTTGTGCCTTAAGCATAGACACTGTGTCTTCCCATATTAACAGGGACTTGATGAAATTAACGTCTAAATGACCCCTCACTTGCTCTGGTGCTCTTGGGAGGTGATGATCTTTGGTGTATTTAAATACTCCGAAATTACCATCTCTTTTAAGAGTCTGAGTGGGTGGTGGAGTGGGTTAAGGCGTACCTGTTATGCCAGTTGCTGGAAGGCTTCTGTGCTGGCTAGGGTTCGAGTCTCCTGGTGGGAAAGTGTTCTAAAGTTGTATACTTCACTCTCGTGTTTAGAAGAGTTGTGCCTTAAGCATAGACACTGTGTCTTCCCATATTAACAGGGACTTGATGAAATTAACGTCTAAATGACCCCTCACTTGCTCTGGTGCTCTTGGGAGGTGATGATCTTTGGTGTATTTAAATACTCCGAAATTACCATCTCTTTTAAGAGTCTGAGTGGGTGGTGGAGTGGGTTAAGGCGTACCTGTTATGCCAGTTGCTGGAAGGCTTCTGTGCTGGCTAGGGTTCGAGTCTCCTGGTGGGAAAGTGTTCTAAAGTTGTATACTTCACTCTCGTGTTTAGAAGAGTTGTGCCTTAAGCATAGACACTGTGTCTTCCCATATTAACAGGGACTTGATGAAATTAACGTCTAAATGACCCCTCACTTGCTCTGGTGCTCTTGGGAGGTGATGATCTTTGGTGTATTTAAATACTCCGAAATTACCATCTCTTTTAAGAGTCTGAGTGGGTGGTGGAGTGGGTTAAGGCGTACCTGTTATGCCAGTTGCTGGAAGGCTTCTGTGCTGGCTAGGGTTCGAGTCTCCTGGTGGGAAAGTGTTCTAAAGTTGTATACTTCACTCTCGTGTTTAGAAGAGTTGTGCCTTAAGCATAGACACTGTGTCTTCCCATATTAACAGGGACTTGATGAAATTAACGTCTAAATGACCCCTCACTTGCTCTGGTGCTCTTGGGAGGTGATGATCTTTGGTGTATTTAAATACTCCGAAATTACCATCTCTTTTAAGAGTCTGAGTGGGTGGTGGAGTGGGTTAAGGCGTACCTGTTATGCCAGTTGCTGGAAGGCTTCTGTGCTGGCTAGGGTTCGAGTCTCCTGGTGGGAAAGTGTTCTAAAGTTGTATACTTCACTCTCGTGTTTAGAAGAGTTGTGCCTTAAGCATAGACACTGTGTCTTCCCATATTAACAGGGACTTGATGAAATTAACGTCTAAATGACCCCTCACTTGCTCTGGTGCTCTTGGGAGGTGATGATCTTTGGTGTATTTAAATACTCCGAAATTACCATCTCTTTTAAGAGTCTGAGTGGGTGGTGGAGTGGGTTAAGGCGTACCTGTTATGCCAGTTGCTGGAAGGCTTCTGTGCTGGCTAGGGTTCGAGTCTCCTGGTGGGAAAGTGTTCTAAAGTTGTATACTTCACTCTCGTGTTTAGAAGAGTTGTGCCTTAAGCATAGACACTGTGTCTTCCCATATTAACAGGGACTTGATGAAATTAACGTCTAAATGACCCCTCACTTGCTCTGGTGCTCTTGGGAGGTGATGATCTTTGGTGTATTTAAATACTCCGAAATTACCATCTCTTTTAAGAGTCTGAGTGGGTGGTGGAGTGGGTTAAGGCGTACCTGTTATGCCAGTTGCTGGAAGGCTTCTGTGCTGGCTAGGGTTCGAGTCTCCTGGTGGGAAAGTGTTCTAAAGTTGTATACTTCACTCTCGTGTTTAGAAGAGTTGTGCCTTAAGCATAGACACTGTGTCTTCCCATATTAACAGGGACTTGATGAAATTAACGTCTAAATGACCCCTCACTTGCTCTGGTGCTCTTGGGAGGTGATGATCTTTGGTGTATTTAAATACTCCGAAATTACCATCTCTTTTAAGAGTCTGAGTGGGTGGTGGAGTGGGTTAAGGCGTACCTGTTATGCCAGTTGCTGGAAGGCTTCTGTGCTGGCTAGGGTTCGAGTCTCCTGGTGGGAAAGTGTTCTAAAGTTGTATACTTCACTCTCGTGTTTAGAAGAGTTGTGCCTTAAGCATAGACACTGTGTCTTCCCATATTAACAGGGACTTGATGAAATTAACGTCTAAATGACCCCTCACTTGCTCTGGTGCTCTTGGGAGGTGATGATCTTTGGTGTATTTAAATACTCCGAAATTACCATCTCTTTTAAGAGTCTGAGTGGGTGGTGGAGTGGGTTAAGGCGTACCTGTTATGCCAGTTGCTGGAAGGCTTCTGTGCTGGCTAGGGTTCGAGTCTCCTGGTGGGAAAGTGTTCTAAAGTTGTATACTTCACTCTCGTGTTTAGAAGAGTTGTGCCTTAAGCATAGACACTGTGTCTTCCCATATTAACAGGGACTTGATGAAATTAACGTCTAAATGACCCCTCACTTGCTCTGGTGCTCTTGGGAGGTGATGATCTTTGGTGTATTTAAATACTCCGAAATTACCATCTCTTTTAAGAGTCTGAGTGGGTGGTGGAGTGGGTTAAGGCGTACCTGTTATGCCAGTTGCTGGAAGGCTTCTGTGCTGGCTAGGGTTCGAGTCTCCTGGTGGGAAAGTGTTCTAAAGTTGTATACTTCACTCTCGTGTTTAGAAGAGTTGTGCCTTAAGCATAGACACTGTGTCTTCCCATATTAACAGGGACTTGATGAAATTAACGTCTAAATGACCCCTCACTTGCTCTGGTGCTCTTGGGAGGTGATGATCTTTGGTGTATTTAAATACTCCGAAATTACCATCTCTTTTAAGAGTCTGAGTGGGTGGTGGAGTGGGTTAAGGCGTACCTGTTATGCCAGTTGCTGGAAGGCTTCTGTGCTGGCTAGGGTTCGAGTCTCCTGGTGGGAAAGTGTTCTAAAGTTGTATACTTCACTCTCGTGTTTAGAAGAGTTGTGCCTTAAGCATAGACACTGTGTCTTCCCATATTAACAGGGACTTGATGAAATTAACGTCTAAATGACCCCTCACTTGCTCTGGTGCTCTTGGGAGGTGATGATCTTTGGTGTATTTAAATACTCCGAAATTACCATCTCTTTTAAGAGTCTGAGTGGGTGGTGGAGTGGGTTAAGGCGTACCTGTTATGCCAGTTGCTGGAAGGCTTCTGTGCTGGCTAGGGTTCGAGTCTCCTGGTGGGAAAGTGTTCTAAAGTTGTATACTTCACTCTCGTGTTTAGAAGAGTTGTGCCTTAAGCATAGACACTGTGTCTTCCCATATTAACAGGGACTTGATGAAATTAACGTCTAAATGACCCCTCACTTGCTCTGGTGCTCTTGGGAGGTGATGATCTTTGGTGTATTTAAATACTCCGAAATTACCATCTCTTTTAAGAGTCTGAGTGGGTGGTGGAGTGGGTTAAGGCGTACCTGTTATGCCAGTTGCTGGAAGGCTTCTGTGCTGGCTAGGGTTCGAGTCTCCTGGTGGGAAAGTGTTCTAAAGTTGTATACTTCACTCTCGTGTTTAGAAGAGTTGTGCCTTAAGCATAGACACTGTGTCTTCCCATATTAACAGGGACTTGATGAAATTAACGTCTAAATGACCCCTCACTTGCTCTGGTGCTCTTGGGAGGTGATGATCTTTGGTGTATTTAAATACTCCGAAATTACCATCTCTTTTAAGAGTCTGAGTGGGTGGTGGAGTGGGTTAAGGCGTACCTGTTATGCCAGTTGCTGGAAGGCTTCTGTGCTGGCTAGGGTTCGAGTCTCCTGGTGGGAAAGTGTTCTAAAGTTGTATACTTCACTCTCGTGTTTAGAAGAGTTGTGCCTTAAGCATAGACACTGTGTCTTCCCATATTAACAGGGACTTGATGAAATTAACGTCTAAATGACCCCTCACTTGCTCTGGTGCTCTTGGGAGGTGATGATCTTTGGTGTATTTAAATACTCCGAAATTACCATCTCTTTTAAGAGTCTGAGTGGGTGGTGGAGTGGGTTAAGGCGTACCTGTTATGCCAGTTGCTGGAAGGCTTCTGTGCTGGCTAGGGTTCGAGTCTCCTGGTGGGAAAGTGTTCTAAAGTTGTATACTTCACTCTCGTGTTTAGAAGAGTTGTGCCTTAAGCATAGACACTGTGTCTTCCCATATTAACAGGGACTTGATGAAATTAACGTCTAAATGACCCCTCACTTGCTCTGGTGCTCTTGGGAGGTGATGATCTTTGGTGTATTTAAATACTCCGAAATTACCATCTCTTTTAAGAGTCTGAGTGGGTGGTGGAGTGGGTTAAGGCGTACCTGTTATGCCAGTTGCTGGAAGGCTTCTGTGCTGGCTAGGGTTCGAGTCTCCTGGTGGGAAAGTGTTCTAAAGTTGTATACTTCACTCTCGTGTTTAGAAGAGTTGTGCCTTAAGCATAGACACTGTGTCTTCCCATATTAACAGGGACTTGATGAAATTAACGTCTAAATGACCCCTCACTTGCTCTGGTGCTCTTGGGAGGTGATGATCTTTGGTGTATTTAAATACTCCGAAATTACCATCTCTTTTAAGAGTCTGAGTGGGTGGTGGAGTGGGTTAAGGCGTACCTGTTATGCCAGTTGCTGGAAGGCTTCTGTGCTGGCTAGGGTTCGAGTCTCCTGGTGGGAAAGTGTTCTAAAGTTGTATACTTCACTCTCGTGTTTAGAAGAGTTGTGCCTTAAGCATAGACACTGTGTCTTCCCATATTAACAGGGACTTGATGAAATTAACGTCTAAATGACCCCTCACTTGCTCTGGTGCTCTTGGGAGGTGATGATCTTTGGTGTATTTAAATACTCCGAAATTACCATCTCTTTTAAGAGTCTGAGTGGGTGGTGGAGTGGGTTAAGGCGTACCTGTTATGCCAGTTGCTGGAAGGCTTCTGTGCTGGCTAGGGTTCGAGTCTCCTGGTGGGAAAGTGTTCTAAAGTTGTATACTTCACTCTCGTGTTTAGAAGAGTTGTGCCTTAAGCATAGACACTGTGTCTTCCCATATTAACAGGGACTTGATGAAATTAACGTCTAAATGACCCCTCACTTGCTCTGGTGCTCTTGGGAGGTGATGATCTTTGGTGTATTTAAATACTCCGAAATTACCATCTCTTTTAAGAGTCTGAGTGGGTGGTGGAGTGGGTTAAGGCGTACCTGTTATGCCAGTTGCTGGAAGGCTTCTGTGCTGGCTAGGGTTCGAGTCTCCTGGTGGGAAAGTGTTCTAAAGTTGTATACTTCACTCTCGTGTTTAGAAGAGTTGTGCCTTAAGCATAGACACTGTGTCTTCCCATATTAACAGGGACTTGATGAAATTAACGTCTAAATGACCCCTCACTTGCTCTGGTGCTCTTGGGAGGTGATGATCTTTGGTGTATTTAAATACTCCGAAATTACCATCTCTTTTAAGAGTCTGAGTGGGTGGTGGAGTGGGTTAAGGCGTACCTGTTATGCCAGTTGCTGGAAGGCTTCTGTGCTGGCTAGGGTTCGAGTCTCCTGGTGGGAAAGTGTTCTAAAGTTGTATACTTCACTCTCGTGTTTAGAAGAGTTGTGCCTTAAGCATAGACACTGTGTCTTCCCATATTAACAGGGACTTGATGAAATTAACGTCTAAATGACCCCTCACTTGCTCTGGTGCTCTTGGGAGGTGATGATCTTTGGTGTATTTAAATACTCCGAAATTACCATCTCTTTTAAGAGTCTGAGTGGGTGGTGGAGTGGGTTAAGGCGTACCTGTTATGCCAGTTGCTGGAAGGCTTCTGTGCTGGCTAGGGTTCGAGTCTCCTGGTGGGAAAGTGTTCTAAAGTTGTATACTTCACTCTCGTGTTTAGAAGAGTTGTGCCTTAAGCATAGACACTGTGTCTTCCCATATTAACAGGGACTTGATGAAATTAACGTCTAAATGACCCCTCACTTGCTCTGGTGCTCTTGGGAGGTGATGATCTTTGGTGTATTTAAATACTCCGAAATTACCATCTCTTTTAAGAGTCTGAGTGGGTGGTGGAGTGGGTTAAGGCGTACCTGTTATGCCAGTTGCTGGAAGGCTTCTGTGCTGGCTAGGGTTCGAGTCTCCTGGTGGGAAAGTGTTCTAAAGTTGTATACTTCACTCTCGTGTTTAGAAGAGTTGTGCCTTAAGCATAGACACTGTGTCTTCCCATATTAACAGGGACTTGATGAAATTAACGTCTAAATGACCCCTCACTTGCTCTGGTGCTCTTGGGAGGTGATGATCTTTGGTGTATTTAAATACTCCGAAATTACCATCTCTTTTAAGAGTCTGAGTGGGTGGTGGAGTGGGTTAAGGCGTACCTGTTATGCCAGTTGCTGGAAGGCTTCTGTGCTGGCTAGGGTTCGAGTCTCCTGGTGGGAAAGTGTTCTAAAGTTGTATACTTCACTCTCGTGTTTAGAAGAGTTGTGCCTTAAGCATAGACACTGTGTCTTCCCATATTAACAGGGACTTGATGAAATTAACGTCTAAATGACCCCTCACTTGCTCTGGTGCTCTTGGGAGGTGATGATCTTTGGTGTATTTAAATACTCCGAAATTACCATCTCTTTTAAGAGTCTGAGTGGGTGGTGGAGTGGGTTAAGGCGTACCTGTTATGCCAGTTGCTGGAAGGCTTCTGTGCTGGCTAGGGTTCGAGTCTCCTGGTGGGAAAGTGTTCTAAAGTTGTATACTTCACTCTCGTGTTTAGAAGAGTTGTGCCTTAAGCATAGACACTGTGTCTTCCCATATTAACAGGGACTTGATGAAATTAACGTCTAAATGACCCCTCACTTGCTCTGGTGCTCTTGGGAGGTGATGATCTTTGGTGTATTTAAATACTCCGAAATTACCATCTCTTTTAAGAGTCTGAGTGGGTGGTGGAGTGGGTTAAGGCGTACCTGTTATGCCAGTTGCTGGAAGGCTTCTGTGCTGGCTAGGGTTCGAGTCTCCTGGTGGGAAAGTGTTCTAAAGTTGTATACTTCACTCTCGTGTTTAGAAGAGTTGTGCCTTAAGCATAGACACTGTGTCTTCCCATATTAACAGGGACTTGATGAAATTAACGTCTAAATGACCCCTCACTTGCTCTGGTGCTCTTGGGAGGTGATGATCTTTGGTGTATTTAAATACTCCGAAATTACCATCTCTTTTAAGAGTCTGAGTGGGTGGTGGAGTGGGTTAAGGCGTACCTGTTATGCCAGTTGCTGGAAGGCTTCTGTGCTGGCTAGGGTTCGAGTCTCCTGGTGGGAAAGTGTTCTAAAGTTGTATACTTCACTCTCGTGTTTAGAAGAGTTGTGCCTTAAGCATAGACACTGTGTCTTCCCATATTAACAGGGACTTGATGAAATTAACGTCTAAATGACCCCTCACTTGCTCTGGTGCTCTTGGGAGGTGATGATCTTTGGTGTATTTAAATACTCCGAAATTACCATCTCTTTTAAGAGTCTGAGTGGGTGGTGGAGTGGGTTAAGGCGTACCTGTTATGCCAGTTGCTGGAAGGCTTCTGTGCTGGCTAGGGTTCGAGTCTCCTGGTGGGAAAGTGTTCTAAAGTTGTATATTTATATATATATATATATATATATATATATATATATATATATATATATATATATAAATATATATATATAAATATATATATATATATATATATATATATATATATATATATATATATATATATATATATATATATATATATATTAGTATATTTTGGTAGCAGTCTTTCCTGTAGACATATATTATTAAATATGACCGAAAAAGTAAGATTAATAATTCTAACACGAATTTTCTCAATCTTTCGTACATTACGCTTCACTGTTGGAGGTAAATCAAAAATCACTTCTCTAAAATTCATTTTTATTTCTAGTCTGACGCGACACGGGCGCGGTTCGTAAAACTTATTACATTTTCAAAGACTTCACAAATACATAACTGATTAGAACTTGCGTTTCCCTGATTTTATATCTACATTTGAGTGAGGTGGGAAGGGTGATGTGGCATTAACACAAGACAGAACACTAGGGGATATTAATAGGGTATTAAAAGTATCAACACAAGACAGAACAGAAACAATGGGTATTGAATAGAAGTGTTTGTAGAAAGCCTATTGGTCCATATTTCTTGATGCTTCTATATTGGAGCGGAGTCTTGCACAACTATATTCTACCCACCTCAAGACTCCGCTCCAATATAGAAGCATCAAGAAATATGGACCAATAGGCTTTCTACAAACACTTCTATTCAATACCCATTGTTTCTGTTCTGTCTTGTGTTGATACTTTTAATACCCTATTAATATCCCCTAGTGTTCTGTCTTGTGTTAATGCCACATCACCCTTCCCACCTCACTCAAATGTAGATATAAAATCAGGGAAACGCAAGTTCTAATCAGTTGTGTATTTGTGAAGTCTTTGAAAATGTAATAAGTTTTACGAAACGCGCCCGTGTCGCGTCAGACTAGAAATAAAAATGAATTTTGGAGAAGTGATTTTTGATTTACCTCCAACAGTGAAGCGTAATGTACGAAAGATTGAGAAAATTCGTGTTAGAATTATTAATCTTACTTTTTCGGTCATATTTAATAATATATATATATATATATATATATATATATATATATATATATATATATATATATATATGGCCATCAACACACCTCCAGGGCCACCAACACACCTCCAGGGCCATCAACACACCTTCAGGGCCACCAACACACCTCCAGGGCCACCAACACACCTCCAGGGCCATCAACACACCTCCAGGGCCACCAACACACCTCCAGGGCCATCAACACACCTCCAGGGCCATCAACACGCCTCCAGGGCCATCAACACAACACCACCATTAACACACCTCCAGCCAGGGCCATCAACACACCTCCAGCCAGGGCCATCAACACAACACCACCATCAACACACCTCCAGCCAGGGCCACCAACACACCTCCAGGGCCATCAACACAACACCACCATCAACACACCTCCAGCCAGGGCCATCAACACACCTCCAGCCAGGGCCATCAACACAACACCACCATCAACACACCATCCAGCCTACCACCACAAGCTTATATATATACTACACATGTCTAAGAGCAAATAAAAGAAAACAGTTACCTTAACTATTGAAGATGCAGCAGGAGTTTGTGGATAAGCCAGCAGCCGTCCCTCTCGACACGGTTTTAAAATGGCGGCGACTACCACAACATGCAACGAGCCTAAAGAATGTCCAGCGCTAGCATTATCTAAACGCTATTATATATTATCAAGCAATACGGAAATCTAAAATAAAAAAAATGATACAAATAATTGTATTAAATATTTATTTGCAATTACAATACCTCGGGAATATATTTTTGCGTTAGCGAAACATATTAAGTTCGTATTTAGTTTAACTCATTTAAATTCTTTACAGATAATAACCTGATTTTACCTGATGGCCACTAACATTAATGTTTTATGTTGATACATTTCATATCCTTATTATTTCAATTTCTTTCTTTATTATGCACCCCATACCCATCCCGTGGGCGGTGGTGTAAAGGATTACAGAGGCACATAATGGGTTCAGGAACTGAACTCTCTAGTTTGTTTAGCTAAGCAAATAACAATTTTTGACGCTAGTTACAAAATTATTAATGTTATATATACATGTACACACTCTCATACATACATGTACATATATATATATATATATATATATATATATATATATATATATATATATATATATATATATATATATATATATATATACATGTATACATATATACATACACATACATATTTATAATCACCCACACAAATACACACATCAATAATCTCTGTGTCACTTATTTTATACATGTTCTTGTAGAACATTCTATTGCGAACACATTGGGCGCTGCCCAATAAACTCGCCCCTCGGGGCAAATTTTTTTTTTTTTTAATCTTGGTGGAACATAAAATGGCCGCCTTTGTTTATGCTGTCGTCAGATGGCGCTGTGACGTCACAGATGAGGGAAGCACGTACTGCGCATTAATGCCTCGATCCCTCGTTATTTATTTATTTATATATATACAAGAACGTACATTGGGGGTTAAGAGACAACATATAGAGCTTAAGTTAGAATTATAATCTTGTAAAACCACTAGCTTGCATATAGCGTTTCGGGCAAGTCCTTAAACTAATCTTTGAGCAAATTCTTAAACAAAGTTTTAAAGAAATAATTAAATGTAAAATTGATAAAAAGTGTTTAACAGGTACATTACAGCTTTACTTTACAAGTACAGATGATTTTAAGTAGGATAATTACAGTAAAATTGTCAAAAAATTGTTTAC
The DNA here is from genome assembly GCF_040958095.1 of Procambarus clarkii. Lineage (NCBI taxonomy): Eukaryota > Metazoa > Arthropoda > Malacostraca > Decapoda > Cambaridae > Procambarus > Procambarus clarkii. The sequence continues at coordinate 36,185,117 of NC_091190.1, forward strand.
AGGTACGATGCAAGAATTTTCGACACAAAAGCAGATCAGAACAATACACAATAATAACAATACACAATAATGAACAAGGAATCCTAAGTACAATTAGGAAAACATCTCAGGGTTATACATTGGATTACTGAAGCACAATATGAGGATCATTACAAATAGTAATGCAGTAGAATATGCACTCATATTCTATTATTAAGTTAATATTAAGTTCCTTCCTCATGTTAAGTATCTTTGTGGTACTAGGGACATCCAAGGATTATCTTCAAGGCTTCGTTCTGCAAGTTTTCAAGCCCTTTAAGCTTTCTTTCAGTCATCAATGCAAGCAGAGATGCAACATAATCCACTAAAGATCTGATGTATGCAAGGTACATCATTTTGACAATTGTGACATTGGCACCATAGCCTGAGTGATAACCTGCAACATCTCCAAGAGGGCTTATGGAGCCTCTCATTATACTGACGACAGAGTCTGAATACAACAGGACAATACAAGACCAAGGTATTTGAATCTGTTAACATAGTCAAGCTGGGAGCCATCATACAGTTGCATCTTGCGAACAGCTCCTCCCTGCCTGGGTGGACACCCGTTTAGTATCTTTGTTTCCTCTGCTGAGATATGACTAAACTAATTTTTGTCAAGGGCAGAGTAAATTATATCAAGGAGACTAATAATTGCATCGTTGGTACCCTTTTGAGAGCGGAAGCCTAACTGACAGGGGCTAAGAATGTCGAATTTTACGAGATAGGAGTAGAGCTGTTTGTAGATAATTTTTTCAAATATTTTTGATAGTATGGGTAGGTTCGATATTGGTCTGTAGTTGTTTATGTCTGACGGATTACCTCCTTTATGAACTGGCGTTACTCTTGCGTTTTTAAGGATATCAGGGAAGGTATGACACTCAAGGGATTTGTTGAACAGCAGAGCTATAGGAGGTGCAAGGGCATGGGAGGCGCTCTTGTATACAATGGATGGGATTTCACTGATGTTCCCAGCTTTGGTTTTTAGTGAGTGTATGATGGACACAACATCTGACGGGCTGACTGGTGAGAGGAGAAGAGAGTTTGGATAGCTGCCTGAGAGATATGTGTTGATATGTGTCTGAGTCTGGGGGATTTTACTTGCAAGGTTAGCACCAATCGATGAAAAGAAGCTATTAAATTCATTCGCCATTTCTAAGTCAGATGACAGTGTAAGGCCATCCTTAGAGAGTGTTATTTGGTTGTGGGAGTGTTGTTTAGTTCCTAGGATGTTAGAGATGGTATTCCATGTGCTTTTCATGTTGCCTTTTGCTTCTTTGAATCTAGTCTCATAGTATGAAAGTTTTGCTTTTCTTATGATACTGGTAAGCACTGATGAGTACCTTTTAACTACTTCCATTGGAATTAGGCCACTCCTAAATTTCTTTTCGTATTCATGTTTTTTGTTGATTGATTTAATTATGCCACTTGTGAGCCACGGGTTATTTTTTCTTTTATCAGTTACTTGTTTGGTAAGGAGGGGACAGTGAGTGTTGTAGAGGCTTAGAGTTTTGGAGAGAAAGAGGTTAGTTGATGAGTTTATATCCTGTGAATTATTAAATTCAGATTCCCAGTTAATATTGTGAAGTGCATTAGAGAGATTGCCTAAAGCTGATTCACTATGTAGCCTGAATGAAAGTTTTTTGGTTTCTGGTGGGGATGTGTCAATGTTTGCTATGAGGAAAGTAGGATAGTGGTCAGTTGTTCTGTCATAAATTACCCCAGATGTAAGGGGAGCTGTTATATTAGTCCAAAGGTGATCCAGGGTAGTGGCAGATGTTTGAGTGACTCGGGTGGGCTTGGTGATTGTGGGGATTAGCATACAGGAGTGCATGCTGTTACGGAAATAGTCAACTTGAGGGTTGTTTTCAACATTCAATAAAGAAATTCTGGAGGGCTTCTGTGCAAGGGTTAGGATGAGCTAGCCTAAGCATTTTTATACCAATTTGACAGTTATTTTCAGTAACACGATAAACAACGCTCGGAATATTAAGTTCCTTTCTCATATTAAGTATCTTTGTGGTACGAAGGCACCCAAGGATTATCCTCACGGCTTCGTTCTGCAATTTTTCAAGCCCTCCAAGCTTTCTTTCAGGATGCCTTAAAGTTAGTTTAGTTCATTTATTATGCACCCCATACCCATCTTGTGGGCGGTAGTGGAAAGGGTTGCAGAGGCACATAATGGGCTCAGGGACTGAACCCCACAATTCATTTAGCTAAGCAAGTTACAATCTTGATGAGCTAGTTACAAAATTCAGTATAAGTCGTCACATCAACAATGGGTTCGAGATCGATCACAAGTACAGTTTCTAAATTAAGCAACTGACATATGTGGAGAGCTATATAGTGTCACAATTGATATGTTTGTCCTGCACACCGCCCCCCATCCAGTGGGCAGCGGTGGATAGGTTACAATCACTTTGTTACTACTTACAGTTAGCAAACTGGGGATATTTGGCTAAAATTTCTGGTACCAGATCATTTTGAATGAAATATTGACACATCGTTGGTACATTGGTTATAGAATTGTCTCTGAATTCACTATCACATAGTGACGGAGGGTGTGCAAATAATTTTGTTGACAGTTAACATTTGGTCAGGTCTACATCGGCAGATAATGAGAATTCCCAGAAATACTTGTAACCGAGTCTAAGCCGAGCAGTAGTAACATCTAGAAGTCTGCTGATTTTATTGGATGAACCATAGATGTGTCGCTCCTCTTGCATAATAGTATTGAACGAAAGTTAATCTCCCCAAACACTTTCGCGTTTTGGGCAAGTTACCCCTCCACTCTCTTCATTTTTTTTTGGACATTCCCTGGTAGTGTGCGGAAATACGGAAAAGTGTATACTCTTTTCAACTTTGTCACCTTAATTCTCGTCCTATGTCTTTCATTTTGGTATCAATGCGTTCGCAATAGAATTCCCAACAGAACTATGTGCATATAATGTCAAAGACAGCAGCGCGCTCCACCCGCCGACAAGATGAATGTAGGCCAAGGGTACCAGAAAAAGAAAGCTGAGCCACCCTTAGGCAACTCTCATTACATTAGAGAGCGTGGTAATACTGAAAAGTATATACCCTTTTCAACTTTGTTACCTCAATTCTCATCCTAGGTTTTTCAATTTAGCATCAATGTGTTCGCAATAGAATTCTCTACAGGACTAAAGGCATATAAACTCCAAAAGCCCGGCTTACCATCCGCAACAAACAGAGAAAGCGAGAGCGTGTTACCAGGGAGCGCACAAGAGCGATAAAATGTATACACTCTTTTCATTCTGGTCACCTCAATTGTCATCCTAGGTCTTTCATTTTGGTATCAATGTGTTCGCAATAGAATTTCCAACCGGAATATATGCATGAAATGTCAAAAACAGCAGCGTGCTCCACCCGCTGACGTGATGAAAGCACGGCGGACCATCCGCACAAAACAGAGAAAGTGAGAGAAAGTAACCCGGGAGCACTCTAGTGCAATGTAATGTGAACACTCTTTTCACTTTGGTTACCTCAATTCTCGTCGTATGTCTCATTTTGGTATCAATGTGTTCGCAATTGTATCTGCTGGCATTTTACCCTTTGCTTGGATCTGAAGGGTTTTAGGCTCACCACGATGCAATCTGATAGTACCACACGTGTATATACCTATCTTCAAGCAGCAATTCACTCATTCAAACCGACTTATAATAGTTATCCATATATAAATGGTAATCTTTGTTCTACCTGTTAACCTGTCATATGAAGAAAGACTGTCAAAGCTTATATTACATTCTCTAGAAAAGCAAAGAATTAGGAGTGACATATGGTAGAGGTGCACAATGGGATGAATGGACATAACAAAGGGGACATTAATGGGGTATTAAAAGTAGCAACACAAGACAGAACTCGAAACAAAGTGTAAAAATTGGAAAAATTTAGATTTAGGAAAGAACTGCATGGGTAAATACACTGGGTTTGTACCTCAAGGTTCATGTATGCAATATTACAGAGTTCCAATTAACTCCCATGCATGCTGTTAATTTATGTTATGTTCATGTTTTTTATGTTAAAATGTTTTTGTTGATTTGTTTGTATATTTTCATAAGTAAAGCATGCTTACCGTCTTATTCCAAGTTTTATGATAACTTTACAAGGATTAAAACATAAAGTTCAATATATATTCTGGTTTTCACACAGGAATTATACGTTAATATAACATCATAATAACGTAATGATGTCGTGTAAATAACGTTATACTGACGTCATATAAATGTTATATTTATGTTATAAGAACGTAAATTGGATAGCTTTACAGAAAGTAAACAAAAAAAACTAAATGTTGACTGAAAATTATTTATTCTTAAATATAAAGCATGAAAACATTATAATACCATAGCATTCACTATTATTTTTAAATTTTTACATAAATCTTAAAAAACTGTGTCTCAAGAATATATGTTTTTAGTTATATCCTTTGATTTTAAGAACGTCAGATATACGTATTTATGTCAAAAGTTACAGTATTACCTTTGTGGCACCATTTAAAAACGTCCACAAACGTTCTGTGTTTGCTGGGGATCCTTTATGAGAGGGAGAGAGTGAATGTGCGTGTGTGTGTGTGTGTATGTGTACTCACCTAATTTTGCTTGCGGGGGTTGAGCTCTGGCTCTTTGGTCCTGCCTATCAACTGTCAATCAACTGATGTACAGATTCTTGAGCCTAATGGGGTCTATCATATCTACATTTGAACCTGTGTATGGAGTCAGCCTCCACCACATTACTGCCAAATGCATTACATCTGTTAACTACTTTGACACTGAAAAAGTTCTTTCTAACGTCCCTCTGGCTCATTTGGGTACTCACTTTCCACCTGTGTCCCCTTGTTTGCATACCACCCGTGTTAAACAGTTTATCTTTATCTACCTTGTCAATTCCTCTGAGAATTTTGTAGGTAGTGATCATGTCTCCCTTACTCTTCTGCCTTCTAGTGTCGTGAGGTGCTTTTCTCGCAGCCTTTCTTCGTAGCTCATGCCTCTTAGTTCTGGGACTAGCCTAGTGCCATTTCTCTGAACTTTTTCAAGCTTCGCCTTGTGCTTGACAAGGTACGGACTCCATGCTGGGGCCACATACTCCAGGATTGTTCTTACATATGTGGTATATAAGGTTCTGAATGATTTCAGATTCAGATGTTTATTCAGGTAAGGTATATACATACAAGTGATGTTACATTAATGGATTGATATATAGATAGAGCTAGTACATACAATGCCTAAAGCCACTATTACGCAATGCGTTTCGGGCAAGAAAAACATTAATATCTAGAACTTAATACTAATTGAGCATAAAGAATAAAAGGTGTTGAGAACAAATACAAATAAAGATAAAAAAAAGGGGAACATGACTGAAAAAGCAGCACAAATACAATAGGTTGACAAACAGTGTTGATTAAAAAAAAAAAAAAAAAAAAAAAAAAAAAAAAAAAAAAAAAAAAAAAAAAAAAAAAAAAAAAAAAATAACAGACATGGGTTGACAATAGAGGAGTGAGGTAGATTACAGGGAATTTATTAGGTAGTGTTTAGTTTTTATCTTAAACTGGTTGAGAGAGGTACAGTCTTTTCTGTACCTTACAGAAGGTACAGAAATCTGTACCTATTTCTTACACAGGTTCCTGAAGGCTGTTCTGATGTTAGCCAGTCTCGCATAATCACACACTCACGTGTGTGTGTGTGTGTGTGTGTGTGTGTGTGTGTGTGTGTGTGTGTGTGTGTGTGTGTAAAATATACACTGAGGACAGGTAGCTTGTGCATGTCTATTCGTTAGGTGTATATCGAGGTCCACCTCTAACGCTCCTCTGCTGTCAATAAAGAAGCTGGCATTTTTACCACATTTGACTACTTCCTGTAATCCTGCTAATACTCCTTGGAGTTCAGCCTGCGTTGAAGAGACATTGTCAGTTAAGGGGCGTCCAATAACAGTATCTACAGTGCCGTTGTCAGTGTACTCCCTGATCAAGACTCCACATCCTGCCTTCCCATCCCTAGCTACTGATCCATCACAATATACATGTAGAGTGTTTTCTCTAGGCAATTTCCTAATTATACAATCATATTGATGGAGATTAAGCCACTCAAAAGGTGGTACGGGCATGAATAGCCCGTAAGTGGTGGCCCTTTTAAGCCATTATCAGTATCAAGAACTGATACTGGAGATCTGTGGAGGTGCGACTGCACCCTACGTGACGGGAGATGTCTCGATCCCGTCTTACAATCATATGTTGCCCTCAGCTCTCCTATTTCATACATACTTTTTTCTTTTGCAAGGGAGAAATTACTACATCTACATTACAATCCTCCCATGGTGGTGTGAATTTTCTCTTGGGCACAGCAATACACTCTGTAATAACATCATAATTAATAACATTAGAACATAAGGTATTCATATATGCTCTTTTCTTCATCATACATTGTTCATTACTTCCCACCTTTTGAACCGAAAGGATTAATTCATTAGCTCCCACAACTCTCATTAATCTAATGGCAGACGCTACATTTATCTCTGCAATTCTATCCCCAATACTCTGCAGATTCAACTCCATCCTCATCATCTCAATCATAGCATTTCTTGGGCATCCTAAGATAATTCTCATGGCTTCATTTTGTACCTTCTCCAACTTGCCCATCCTACCTTTACCAAAACAAGAAATGACAGGTGCAGCATAATCAATAAGAGATCTTACAGTACTCAAGTATATCATTCGTAGCACAGGGACTCCCACTCCTTTTCCACAGCATGCCAAGGCCTTCATATTTACAGTGGGGCTCGGTCAGTCAATATGATTCCTTTGACATCACTCAACTTATGTATTCTGTTTTCGTATTGACATTTTCAATTATATCAAGAACATTTTGAATATCTTCTGACATAGATGGTGCTGTAGTTGATTGTTGTTCATGACCTGTCCAGTGGGTCGCGACTGGTCTCATTAGCATATCTCAAATTAGTGGGAAGAAATTCTTGCTGCAAGAATGTGTGTTCTCAGAGCTAACTAGGGTAACTAAAATACTTATTTCCTAAATAAATACTTTAATTGCAAATATTTGAAAATATATGGTATGTTTCAGAATTTCTGATGATATAGAACATATTGTGGTTTATAATTAAATTCTTAATATTTTAATTTTTTGTTCTTTATTATGCACCCCATACCCATCCCGTGGGCGGTGGTGTAAAGGGTTAGGGAGGCACATAATCGATTCAGGAACTGAACTCTCTAGTTCGTTTAGCTAAGCAAATAACAATCTTTAGACAAATAACAATCTTCACAATTATTAATGTTATATATATATGTACACATAATCATACATACATGTACATATATGCACATATGAGGAAAATCCAGAGAAATGAAATATGGAATTTTCCGCATACAAATGATTATTGTTTCGTGATCGTCAATTGCATATATACATATATGCAATATATATATATTCAAACCAATTCTATTTGCTGACGACACAACCTTCATTTACTCCAGTCCTGACCCCCTTGCTCTAAATGCCACAGTAAATACTGAGCTAAATAAAGTCCATCTTTGGCTAACTGCCAACAAACTCACCCTTAACATTGACAAAACTTTCTATATTCTGTTTGGCAATAAATCCTCTAATCAAATAAATCTCAAAATAAACAATACCCAAATTTGTAACAAATTAGATGGCAAATTCCTTGGCATTCTCATCGACCACAAGCTGAATTTCCAGGGACACATTCTAAATATATAAAAAAAAGTTTCAAAAACTGTTGGCATTCTTTCTAAGGTCAGATATTATGTACCCCGCCCTGCCCTGGTGACTCTATTACTCCCTTATCTATCCATATCTCAACTATGGTATTTGTGCTTGGGGCTCTACTACCCAAAATCATTTACGTCCTCTAATTACTCAACACAAAGCTGCTACTAGGACAATAACCCACTCTGGCCCCAGACATCACTCGGTTCCCCTACTCAAATCTCTAAATATGTTTGACATTAAGTCACTGCACATTCTCTCATGTGTATTATACATATATAAAACGCTAAACTGTAATGCCAATCCTGACCTCAAAAGCTTCATAGAAGGTTGTAACAGAACCCATGAGCACCACACCAGAAATAAATACAGTTTTGATATTCCTAGAGTACGACTTAATCAAACTAGAAATGCTCTACAAATCAAGGGACCCAGATTGTGGAATGACCTTCCCAACCATGTTAAAGACTGTACCTCTCTCAACCAGTTTAAGATAAAAACGAAGCTATACCTAATAAATTCCCTGTAACCTACCTTACCCCTCTATTGTCAACCAATGTCTGTTTTTTTTTAAAGAGCGCTGTTTGTCGACAGAATTGTATTTGAGCTGCTTTTTCAGCTATGTTTTCATTCCATGTTTTCATTTTACTCTTTATGCTCAATTAGTATTAAGCTTTAGTCATTTAAGTTTTTCCTGCCCGAAACGCTTTGCGTAATAGTGGCTTTAGGCATTGTATGTACTAGTCCTATCTATAAATCCATCACTCTTTGTAAAATCTCTTGTATGTATGTACCTTACCTAAATAAACATTTAATTTGATTTGATTTGATTTGATATCTGTGGCTAACTGCCAACAAACTCACCCTTAACATTGACAAAACCTTTTATATTCTGTTTGGCAATAAATCCTCTAATCAAATAAATCTCAAAATAAACAATACCCAAATTTGTAACAAATTAGATGGCAAATTCCTTGGCATTCTCATTGACCACAAGCTTAATTTCCAGGGACACATTCTAAACATATCAAAAAAAGTTTCAAAAACTGTGGGCATTCTTTCTAAGATCAGATATTATGTACCACGCCCTGCCCTGGTGACTCTCTATTACTCCCTTATCTATCCATATCTCAACTATGGTATTTGTGCTTGGGGCTCTACTACCCAAAATCACTTACATCCTCTAATTACTCAACACAAAGCTGCTATTAGGACAATATCCAATTCTGGCCCCAGACATCACTCGGTACCCCTACTTAAATCTCTGAATATGTTAGACATTAAGTCACTGCACATTCTCTCATGTGTATTATACATATATAAAACGCTAAACTATAATGTCAATCCTGATCTCAAAAGCTTCATAGAAGGTTGTATCAGAACCCATGAGCATCACACCAGAAATAAATACAGTTTTGATATTCCTAGAGTACGACTTAATCAAACTAGAAATGCTCTACAAATCAAGGGGCCCAGAATGTGGAATGACCTTCCCAACCATGTTAAAGACTGTACCTCTCTCAACCAGTTTAAGTTAAAAGTGAAGCTATACCTAATAAATTCCCTGTAACCTACCTTACCCTTCTATTGTCAACCAATGTCTGTTTTTTTCTTTAAAGAGCGCTGTTTGTCGACATAATTGTATTTGTGCTGCTTTTTCATCTATGTTTTCATTTCTTGTTTTCATTCTACTCATTATGCTCAATTAGTATTAAGCTTGTCATTTAAGTTTATCATGCCCGAAGCGCTTTGCGTAATAGTGGCTTTAGGCATTGTATGTACTAGCTATACCTATAAGTTAAACAATCCTTGTAAATATTTATTGTATGTATGTACCTTACCTAAATAAAATTGTATTGTATTGTATTGATATACATACATATACATTCACATACATATTCAATCACCCACACAAATACACACATCAATAATCTTTGTATCACAAGTGATTCAACAAGAGGCTCACAAGTCACTATACTAGGCACTTTACATCTACCTTGATTACCTTGAGGTGCTTCCGGGGCTTAGCGTCCCCGCGGCCCGGTCGTCGACCAGGCCTCCTGGTTGCTGGACTGATCAACCAGGCTGTTGGACGCGCTGCTCGCAGCTTGACGTATGAGTCACAGCATGGTTGATCAGGTATCCTTTGGCAGTGCTATGATGAGTCGTCCAATTACTAGTCTTGCTCCACACCCACCCAACTGGGCGGCAGCTTAACAGTCATGTGCTCCACACCCACCCAACTGGGCGGCAGCTTAACAGTCATGTGCTCCACACCCACCCAACTGGGCGGCAGCTTTACAGTCATGTGCTCAACACCCACCCAACTGGGCGGCAGCTTTACAGTCATGTGCTCAACACCCACCCAACTGGGCGGCAGCTTAACAGTCATGTGCTCCACACCCACCCAACTGGGCGGCAGCTTTACAGTCATGTGCTCAACACCCACCCAACTGGGCGGCAGCTTAACAGTCATGTGCTCCACACCCACCCAACTGGGCGGCAGCTTTACAATCATTTGCATGAATTACTTACAGTAAGCAAATTTTAGATACTTCGCTAAGATTTTGGGCAGCACATCATTATAAATGAAGTATTTACACTTTTCTTGGACACCAATGATGGTGTTATCTCTGAATTCCGCAATTTTTTTTAAATTCCAGTACTGTATATAATGACGCAAAGTATGCGAATAGTTCTGCAATAGTGATCCTATCCTGCGTCATAATTTACATACATATCTACTTCTGTTTTGTGTATTAAAATTACTACATTTTTATGTTAATTTATTTCTGTAAATGATGATGATAAATTTCAATAAATGTAAGTAATAACATAAGAACGGAAACTGGTTGCGTAAATGGAAATGGTTGGGTACATTTCCTTTCACCTAATGTGACTATTCATGTGTCCGGACACTGGTGATGGTGTGGTATTGGCTATTTATTTGACCATATCTTTGCTTTCATTTAAGATATGTTTACCTTGAAATGTATTTACATTATCGTCTACATCTGTCTTTATTCTGAAATAAAGACCTTTGACGTTACTTTACATATATGTACATTAATTCTGCGGTTGGAAGAAAACACTCACTGAGTGGGGGACTTGTTTATTTTATAATAATAATAATAATAATTAATTATTTAAACAAATAATTAATTAATAATAGTCATAATTAGTGATTTAATAATTGATAATCCTTAAATGAGGAAGCCTAGTAGCTCATTATAACGAATAAATAGATGATTAAAGTGGAATTAATTATGGTGACTAATAATGATTAGTGAATAACCATAAATTATTATACAGAAATAAAATTATTGGATAGCCGTTATAATGATTAAATCAAATACAATGAAGAGAGATCTCGTATTCTTGGCTTATCACTTTAGGGGTTCCGTCGGAGAGCCCCCAATCCCGTGAGGGCCAGCGGCGCGGAACCCCCACCCCGAAGGGCGAGCGGAAGCTGGCCGCTATAAGTAGGAACATGACTTCTCGCTACCGTGGCCGTAAGCGTGCCCGTATGCCCGGAGAGGCCATTAAAAAACAATCAGGTTTTCCTGACTGAAAAAGGTACCATTCCGGGTCTACTAGACAGATGCTGCTAACAGACGCAGCTCGCTTGGTGGGCCGACGGAGCTCCATCTTGACGAGCCGTGGAGCAGAGAGGCGGGATGGCCCACCGACTGTGCCCTGGGAGGAGTACCTACTGCCGGGTTTGTACTCCGAGCAGGGAGCGCTTTCCACCATGGCGAATGACTGGTCGATCCCGTGTATATCTTCGTCGCAGTAGCCCGCCCTCACAGAGACCAGTCCTGGAAGGCTGGCCCCAGGGCGGGTGTGGGAATGTGAACGCTGTCCACTCCGAGCCCGACTCCCCAGGGTCGACCCCGTGTCGGTCATTGTCACTGTGGTGAGCCCCGCGGGTGTGGAGTGGAGGTATCGGTTTAGAAGCATGTCGGTCACCTCCCAGGATACCTCGCACGTTGGGCATAAGAGCTGTGGTCCATCATCACAGGTTTTCCTCGTCCTCGTTCTATTGTGGATCTGGAAGTATTAAAGCAGTAAGGGTGGGCAGGAGCTGGTGTGCAGAGGTAACGTGAAAAGCAAAGGCACGGGTGCGTGGGACCCGCATCAAAGCGTACTGCTGGCAACTTAGGCTGTGAGAGTGGTGATAACTGGATGCGACACCTGTTGCGTAAGGCAGGAATGAGTAGAATTGAATGAAGCCCCAGCATAACTGAGTGGGGAACTGCGGGACCACTTACGCTCAACAAGACGAATTAGAACTGTAACAAAATTATTATTAAGAATGTAGAGAAAATGCGGTCTTCCCTTCTTCTCTCGTGAAATTCCTCGGCTGGGACACGCCACCTGTAGCCTTGGCAGCTGGACCATTGCAGCTGCGGCATCTTCGGTTGGACGCCGCTAGATGTCTACTTCAGCAGCTGGGACATCGTTGACTGGATACCTCCTTCCGGAGCCTCAGCTGCTGGGTCATTGGCTGAAAACTCGTCAGCCGGGACATCCGGAGCTAGGCTAGGCCCCACCGGTGTCATGCACATCTGGCACACCACCAGCTGGCCCAACAGCTGGGCCTCGCCCAGTGGCCGTAACGCTACCAGCTGGGCCCACAGCTGCTGGATCATCGGCATGGACTACGTGAGCCGGCACCTCAGCAGCTGGGTCTGGCCCGAGAAACAAACAAACAATATATAATGCATAAATTAGAAAGGAATATAAAGAATGACAAATGTAAAGAACAGAAATCGTACATAAAAATAACGAGAGTGACTGCGCATGCTCGGCTGCAACACCACCAGCTGAGCCTTCAGCTGCTATTATTAGCTACTAATAATTATTTGACACTACTATTATACGGGCTGGACCTTCAGCTGCAAACAATTAATTAACAATAATCACAATGATTAATTACAAGGCATGCTCAGCTGTAAGACCGTCAGCTGAGCCTGCAGCTGCTGGCTCATCGGCTGGGACCACAACAGTCGGCACGTCAGCAGCTGTGCTTGGCCCCCAGGGGCATGCTCAGCTTGGAACACCACCAGCTGGGCCATCAGCTGCTGGATCATCGGCTGGGACCACGTCAGCCGGAATCTCAGCAGCTGTGCTTGGTCCCCAGGGGCATGCTCAGCTGGAACACCCCCAGCTAGGCCATCAGCTGCTGGATCATCGGCTGGGACCACCTCGGCCGGAACATCAGCAGCTGTGCCTGGCCTCCAGGGGCATGCTCAGCTGGAACACCACCAGCTGGGCCATCAGCTGCTGGATCGTCGGCCGGAACGTCAGCAGCTGTGCTTGGCCCCCAGGGGCATTCTCAGCTGGAACACCACCAGCTGGGCCATCAGCTGCTGGATCGTCGGCCGGAACGTCAGCAGCTGTGCTTGGCCCCCAGGGGCATGCTCAGCTGGAACACCACCAGCTGGGCCATCAGCTGCTGGATCGTCGGCCGGAACGTCAGCAGCTGTGCTTGGCCCCCAGGGGCATGCTCAGCTGGAACACCACCAGCTGGATCAAACCCTCTAGTTCGTTTAGCTAAACAAATAACAATTTTTGACGCTAGTTACAAGATTATTAATGTTATATACATGTATACACTCTCATACATACATGTACATATATATATATACGTATACATATATACATACACATACATATCTAATCACCCACCGAAATACACACATCAATAATCTTTGTGTCACAAGAGATCAACAAGAGGCTCACAGGTACATTGGGATTGAGAGGATACATAGCATAGTAATTACATTCTTGTAAAGCCACTAGTACGCGCAGCGTTTCGGGCAGGTCCTTAATCTAAGAAAATTTTAAGTAGGTATTTACCTGCAAAATTTATAAAAATGATAAAAGTTACATAGCAAGAAAAAAATAAAAGATGAGAGAAAATTGTAGGCATATTAAAGCACATAGGTAGCTCAGATTGATTGCAATGACAGCTTGAATGGTAGTTTAACAAAAATTTATATGCACAATACAGCATATGGCTAGCACATAAAAAACAGCAATGAACACAATGATAAAGTTGTTTGGATTAAGTACATAAAGATTGGGAGATTGGGTAACACTAGATACAGAGAAAATTTAAAGCTCAGTGTAGGAAACTACGAAGATGAAATTAGGTACTTTTTGTTTTTGTTTTTAAATGAGGCAAAAGTTTGACAGCTTTTCAATTCCCTAGGGAGTGAGTTCCATAGACTAGGTCCCTTAATTTGCATAGAGTATTTACACAGATTAAGTTGACCCTGGGGATATCAAAGAGATATATATTTCTGGTGTGGTGATAATGGGTCCTATTACATCTGTCCAGGGAGAAATTCAGAGCATGGTTTGCATTTAAGAACAGGGTTTTGTAAATGTAATTGACACAAGAGAATGTGTGGAGGGAGTTAGTATTTAGCAAGTTAAGGGATTTAAACAAGGGAGCTGAGTATTGTCTGAAAGCAGAGTTTGTTATTATTCTGACAGCAGATTTTTGCTGTGTGATGATGGGCTTAAGGTGGTTTGCAGTGGTAGACCCCCCATGCACATATACCATAATTAAGATAGGGATAGATTAGTGCATAATATAGTGAGAGGAAAGCAGAGTTAGGAACATAATATCTTATTTTGGAGAGTATTCCAACTGTCTTAGAGACTTTCTTAGTTATGTGTTGAATGTGGGTGCTGAAGTTGAGTCTCTTGTCTAGGAATAGGCCAAGAAACTTGCCATCATTTTTATTACTGATGTTAATGTTGTCTATCTGTAGCTGAATTGCATTCGATGATTTGCTTCCAAATAAGATGTTGTAGGTCTTTTCTGTGTTTAGTGTTAGTTCGTTAGTTGACATCCATATTTGGACTTTTTTTTAATTCATTATTTAGTGTATGTGGGTTGGGGTCTGAATAGATAAGGGTAGTATCATCAGCAAACAATATAGGTTTAAGAATATTAGAGACATTAGGCAGATCATTCATATATATAAGAAATAGAAGCGGTCCTAAGATGCTGCCCTGTGGCACTCCAACGGTAATTGGTAGAGTGGAAGAAGTTGTGCCATTGATGGTTACACATTCGTGTCTGTCAAAGATAGGATCGGATGTAGTCGTGGGCAAGGACTCTGATTCCATAATGCTGGAGTTTAAGTAAGAGGTAGTTGTGATTAACAGTATCAAAGGCTTTTCTTATTTCACTGAAGAGTCCAATCGGAAACTCATTTTTGTCAAGGGCTGAGTAGATTACGTCAAGGAGACTAATGATTGCATCATTGGTGCTCTTTTGGGACCATAAGCCAAACTGGCAGGGGCTGAGTATGTCGAATTTTACGAGGTAAGAATAGAGCTGTTTGTAAATAATTTTTTCAAATATTTTTGATAGAATGGGTAGATTTGATATTGGTCTATAATTGTTTATGTCCGCCGGATTGCCTCCTTTATGGACTGGCGTTACTCTTGCTTTTTTAAGGATATCAGGGAAGGTGTGACTTTATTGGATGAACCATAGATGTGTGGCTCCTCTTGCATGATAGTATGATGATAGATGGAATTACTGGTGTCGATTTCACTTTGCCTCAGATCAACAAGATCTTGTTGAAGTTCTTGGTGTACTGCTGCTCTCAGATTGCTCATTGACAATCCAAGGTTATACTCAACATCTCCTTTAAAGGCAGATTCTTTGGCTAACTTATCAGCTCTATCATGCATTCGGAGGCCAACATGAGATGGAGACCACATAAAATGGACTGTTACCATCATTAATAATTTTGTTGTATTTGTGTCTAGCTTCAGACACGAGCACGTTACAGTTATGTGTTAAAGAGTTGAGAGCAATTAAGGATGATAAGGAGTCACTGACAATTAATGTATCAAGTTTAGAGACTTGTTCACATTTCAGTGCAAGAAGCAAGGGAAATAGTTCGGTCTGAAGGGTAGAGGCCCAGTTGTTTATACGGACTCCCCACTCAAAGTACAAGCCATCGCCCATTGTCAGAACAACTGCACCCGTGGTGCGGTGTAGGGAACTATCAGTGTATATGATTTGAGAGAGAGAATGCTCTGTGGACAGAGCATCAATATGGCTTAAGGCATTGATCTTTGCCTCAAGACGAAGCTTGGGCTGCCCTCTAATTTGCTTCTTGGGTGGAAAGGGAGGGATTAAAATTGGAAAGGGTTAATCTCCCACGGTGCAGGAAAGTGTCGATGTTGTTTCTCAAATCAAATCAAATGTTTATTTAAAATCAAATGTTTATTTAGGTAAGGTACATACATACAAGATATTTTACAAAGAGTGATGAATTTATGGATAGGGCTAGTACATACAATGCCTAAAGCCACTATTACGTGAAGCGTTTCGGGCATTAAAAACTTAAATGACTAAAGCTTAATACTAATTGAGCATAAAGAATAAAATGAGTTGAGAACAAATAAAAAGGGGGGAACATGGCTGAAAAAGCAGCACACAGTCGACAAACAGCGTCATTTAAAAAAAAAAAAACAGACATTGGTTGACAATAGAGGGGTAAGGTAGGTTACAGGGAATTTATTAGGTATAGCTTCGGTTTTATCTTAAACTGGTTAAGAGAGCTACAGTCTTTAACATGGTTGGGAAGGTCATTCCGCATTCTGGTTTCTCTTGGTACAAATTATAAAGCTGATACATTTTGAGTTCAGTTCCAGTTTTAGTTATCCATTTGGAGAATTTTGGAGAATTGATTTTTCAGTTACCATTGACAGTGAAAAGAAACAGAAGAAATATTGAGAAAATTCGTGTTAGAATTAATAATCTTACCTTTTCGGTCATATTTAACAACATTATACTATAAATATAAATATAAATATATATATATATATATATATATATATATATATATATATATATATATACATATATATATATATATATACATATATATATATATATATATATATATATATATATATATATATATATATATATATATATATGTATGTCGTACCTAGTAGCCGGAACGCACTTCTCATCCTACTATGCAAGGCCCGATTTGCCTAATAAGCCAAGTTTTCATGAATTAATTGTTTTTCGACTACCTAACCTAACCTAACCTAGTTTTCTCGGCTACCTAACCTAACCTAACCTATAAAGATAGGTTAGGTTAAATTAGGTAGGGTTGGTTAGGTTCGGTCATATATCTACATTAATTTTAACTCCAATAAAAAAAAAATTGACCTCATACATAATGAAATGGGTAGCTTTATCATTTCATAAGAAAAAAATTATAGAGAAAATATATTAATTCAGGAAAACTTGGCTTATTAGGCAAATCGGGCCTTGCATAGTAGGCCAAGTACGACATTCTGGCTACTAGGTACAACATATATATATATGTCGTACCTAGTAGCCAGAACGCACTTCTCAGCCTACTATGCAAGGCCCGATTTGCCTGATAAGCCAAGTTTTCATGAATTAATTCTTTTTCGACTACCTAACCTAACCTAACCTAGTTTTCTCGGCTACCTAACCTAACCTAACCTATAAAGATAGGTTAGGTTAGGTTAGGTAGGG
This sequence comes from Procambarus clarkii, assembly GCF_040958095.1. Taxonomy (NCBI): domain Eukaryota; kingdom Metazoa; phylum Arthropoda; class Malacostraca; order Decapoda; family Cambaridae; genus Procambarus; species Procambarus clarkii. Next base: position 36,202,457 of record NC_091190.1, read on the forward strand.
TTGGTTAGGTTCGGTCATATATGTACGTTAATTTTAACTCCAATAAAAAAAAATTGAGCTCATACATAATGAAATCGGTAGCTTTATCATTTCATAAGAAAAAAATTAGAGAAAATATATTAATTCAGTAAAACTTGGCTTATTAGGCAAATCGGGCCTTGCATAGTAGGCCGAGAAGTTCGTTCTGGCTACTAGGTATGACATATATATATATACATACACACACACACACACACACCCATACAACCTATATATTATGTGAGAAATCTTTAAAGAATTCTGATAAAGAAAAAGATCTAGGGGTGGTTCTAGATAGAAAACTATCACCTGAGGACCACATAAAGAATATTGTGCAAGGAGCCTATGCGATGCTTTCTAACTTCAGAATTGCATTTAAATACATGGATGGCGATATACTAAAGAAATTGTTCATGACTTTTGTTAGGCCAAAGCTAGAATATGCAGTTGTTGTGTGGTGCCCATATCTTAAGAAGCACATCAACAAGCTGGAAAAGGTGCAAAGACATGCTACGAAGTGGCTCCCAGAACTGAAGGGCAAGAGCTACGAGGAGAGGTTGGAAGCATTAAACATGCCAAAACTAGAAGACAGAAGAAAAAGAGGTGATATGATCACTACGTACAAAATAGTAACAGGAATTGATAAAATCGACAGGGAAGGATTCCTGAGACCTGGCACTTCAAGAACAAGAGGTCATAGATTTAAACTAGCTAAACACAGATGCCGAAGAAATATAAGAAAATTCACCTTCGCAAATAGAGTGGTAGACGGTTGGAACAAGTTAAGTGAGAAGGTGGTGGAGGCCAAGACCGTCAGTAGTTTCAAAGCGTTATATGACAAAGAGTGCTGGGAAGACGGGACACCACGAGCGTAGCTCTCATCCTGTAACTACACTTAGGTAATTACTTAGGTAATTACACACACATACAAGGAACATTGGGTTTGTTAGGGGTACATAGCATGGTGTTTACATTCTTGTAAAGCTACTAGTACATGCAGCGTTTTGAGAAGGTCCTTAATTTAACGGATAATTTTAAGTAGGTAAATTGTAGCAAAATTTTTAAAAGTTGACAGATACTTTGTAAACAAAAAAAAAATGAGAGAGATTACTAGGTATATTAAAGCACATCAATTGCTCTGATTGATAGCATTGACAGATATCACCAGTCGCTACATGGTGTGGAAGAATAGCGGTGTAAATCCTAGCATTTAACTAGGCATTTTTGGAGATTCGAACCAGGGTTTCCCAATGCAGGACAACGAGGCTAAGCAGACAGCTGCTTCCCGAGAAGGCGCTGCAAAGAAACATGTATCAGTAGGCGTGGGGATAAAAATAACAAAGGTATCCACCAAATCAACTAGGTGTTTATGGATGAATAAACCATCAGGACGAGTAGAATCAACATGACTAAGATCAAAATACTTAGTCCATGTAGCAGAACCAAATAAAGCTTGGAACGTATTAGAACTGGAAGGAATCGTGTAAGTGTGACTGCGGAGGGAACAGCACCGAGCACCTCCAGTAAGAAGGAGGGGGGGGGGGGGACAAAGAGGCCCAGTTGTTACAATGAGAGATGGAGCCACTCCATGTGATGAGGTGGTCATCATTGGGAGCTTGGGGCTCAACCCAGCCACAGAGGTGGGAGGGGGAGCAAATAGGGGTAGATGGGACCTGGTGGACCAAGCACTCACAAGTCAGGTAGTAGAAGAGCTCCCAGAACCCCATCAAGCAGGGAGAGTCAGGAGCTGCCTGATCTGGGACCAATGTAGTGTGGGGCTACAGAGCCCAGCTTTCCATCACAGTCCGACTTGGGGGGCCTGGTCTCCCACCCCTCACGTCTTAGAAGTTAAAAAGAGGGTCAGATATCAGCATGTAAATGAATGAGTAAACATTTCATCAACAAACAAGGCCCCATACCCACCATGGAGCCACAATTAGAGGATAGGACACCCAACAAGACAAAGGCCCCCCACCCCAAGGGTGGAGGGCCTTTGTCTGGTGGGGTGCACTGTAGATATACGCCCTACAATCGCAACCATAGGAATCATCAGTCCGTCAAGATATAATCTATAGAGTGTCACACCTTCCCTGATATCCTCAAAAAAGCAAGAGTAACGACAGTCCATAAAGGAGGCAATCCGGTGGACATAAACAATTATAGACCAATATCAAATCTACCCATTCTATCAAAAATATTTGAAAAAATTATTTACAAACAGCTCTATTCCTACCTCGTAAAATTCGACATACTCAGCCCCTGCCAGTTTGGCTTCCGGTCCCAAAAGAGTACCAATGATGCAATCTCCTTGTCTCCTTGACATTATCTACTCAGCCCTTGACAAAAATGAGTTTCCGATTGGACTCTTCATTGACCTAAGAAAAGCCTTTGATACTGTTAATCACAACTACCTCTTACTTAAACTCCATCATTATGGAATCCGAGGCCTTGCCCTTGACTACATCCGATCCTATCTTAGTGACAGACACCAATATGTAACCATCAATGATACAACTTCTTCCACTCTACCAATTACCGTTGGAGTGCCACAGGGCAGCATCTTAGGACCTCTTCTATTTCTTATATATATAAACGATCTGCCTAATGTCTCTAATATTCTCAAACCTATATTGTTTGCTGACGATACTACCCTTATCTACTCAAACCTCAACCCACATACACTAAATAATGTTGTGAATAATGAATTAAAAAAAGTCCACTTATGGATGTCAACGAACAAACTAACATTAAACATCGAAAAGACTTACTACATCTTATTTGGAAGCAAATCATCAAATGCAATTCAGCTACAGATAGACAACATTAACATCAGTAATAAAAATGATGGCAAGTTTCTTGGCCTATTCCTAGACAAGAGACTCAACTTCAGCACCCACATTCAACACATAACTAAGAAAGTCTCTAAGACAGTTGGTATACTCTCCAAAATCAGATATTATGTTCCTAACTCTGCTCTCCTCTCATTATATTATGCACTAATCTACCCCTATCTTAATTATGGTATCTGTGCATGGGGGTCTACCACTGCAAACCACCTTAAGCCCATCATCACACAGCAAAAATCTGCTATCAGAATAATAACTAACTCTGCTTTCAGACAACACTCAGCTCCCTTGTTTAAATCTCTAAACTTGCTAAATATTAACTCCCTCCACACATTCTCTTGTGTCAACTACATTTACAAAACCCTGTTCTTAAATGCAAACCATGCTCTGAAACTCTCCCTGGACAGATGTAATAGGACCCATTATCACCACACCAGAAATAAATATCTCTTTGATATCCCCAGGGTCAAACTTAATCTGTGTAAACACTCTATGCAAATTAAGGGACCTAGTCTATGGAACTCACTCCCTAGTGAATTGAAAAACTGTAAAACTTTTGCCTTATTTAAAAGCAAAACCAAAAAGTACCTAACTTCATCTATTTAGTTTCCTACACTGAGCTTTAAATTTGCTCTGTACCTAGTGGTACCCAATCTCCTAATTTTTATGTAATATCAAATAACCTTATCATTGTGTTCATTGCTGTCTTCTTTTATGTGCTAGCCATATGCTGTATTGTGACTACCAATTTTTGTCAACTACCATTCAAGCTGTCATTGCAATCAATCTTATATTGTTTCTGCTGTATTGTGCCTACCAATTTGTTGTCAACTACCATTTTAAGCTGTCATTGCAATCAATCATAGCTACCTATGTGCTTTAATATACTGTACCTATAATTTTCTCTCATCTTTTTTTTTTTCATTCCATGTAATCTGTTATCATTTTTTTTGTCTATAAATTTTGCAAGTATTTACCTCCTTAAAATTTTCTTAGATTAAGGACCTGCCCGAAACGCTGCGCGTGCTAGTGGCTTTACAAGACTGTAATTACCATAATTGTATCCTCACATTCCTTATGTACATTCTTGTATATGCATAAATAAATAAATAAATAATGGAAGATCAACACGATATAATTGGGCTCAGCAATGAAGGAAAAGATTGACAATAAAAGTGTCCCCTTGCTCGACAATGCCGAGTACCACAGTTTTACGGGTGAGAGGGTGTGCCTCCCCAAAAACCCGGAGTCTAAACAGAAGAAAATATCTGAAAGAATAATCAAGAATTACAAAACGTCACAAGGAAATAGCAATTAAACAGGAGAATTGGGAAGGAAAAATTAAACTTAATAGGAAAAAGCATTCAGCACAATTAGCGAAGATGGCAGCAAGAGCATTAGGCTTCAAAAGGACAGAGGACACTGTCCCATGGAGCATCACACTCTAGCATCTGCCAACCAAGCCCCCTCATGATGGCAACGGGCTGGAAAGGGAGGGAGAGATGAGAAAGACGAGAGGGTGAAGAATACTGCCCAGTGTAACACTAGTGTTAATAGGTAGAGTGGGTGAATTGGAATCATTCACAGAGACATACTGGAGCCTGTCACTAAGGTAAGACTGTAGGTATTGGAGGGATTAACCTCTTACTCCGTAATGTTGTAATTTAAGAAAGTTAATGTGTTAACAGTTAAAAAAGTCTTAATGTAGGTCAACAAATAAATGAACAAGGGTACTCATTTCTTCCAAGAGCTGCATATATAAAGTTAATCATACTAATCGGTGCATGATTGGTCCTTTTTTGGGCCTGAAACCATTATGGCAAGAACTAAGTAAATTTTGTTTTGCTAAATAGGATTAAGGCTGTGTGTAGATTAACTCTTTAAAACATTTTAGACAAAATCTGCAGAGTTGATATTGGTCTATAATTGTTGACTTCAGTGAGATTGACACTTTAATGGACTAAGGTTACTCCTGCTTTTTTTCCCCTTAGAATATCAGGAAACGTTTGGAGTTCAAATGATTTGTTGTAGAGCAATGAAATGGCTGGAGCTAAAAATCTAGAGGTTTCTTTGAAAATCAGGGTTGGTATGTGAACATATGGTATCTGTGCATGGGGTTCATTCATCCACTGCAAATTATCTGATGCTCATCAGGTAATTTGCATCACCCAATAAAAATCTGTTATCAGAACAATAAAACTGTCTTCAAACAACACACAGCCTCTCTGTTTAAATCCCTGAACATGCTAAATATACACTCGCTCTACACATTCTCTTGTGCTATTTACATGTACAAAACCTTGTTCCTAAATGATACTCCTGATCTGAAACTCTCCATTGATAGATGTAATAGAACCCACGAGCACCACAACATAAATAAATATCTCTTTGATATAAATTGACAGTCATGCTAATATAATTGCCAGTAAGGTTTATGTAATTCACAATCATCTTAATTAATATCTTAATCTATCTAATAGATTAATATCTAATCATCTTAATTATTAGTATGCTTAACTCGATTCATACAGCTCTTGATAAAAGTGAGTTCCCAGTTGGGTTATTTGTGGACCTGCGTAAAGCTTTTGATACTGTCAACCACCAAAACCTTCTTCTTAAATTACATCATAATGGAGTCAGAGGACACTCCCTACAATACCTCAAATCCTACCTTACTGACAGGCTCCAATATGTTTCTGTGAATAATACAATTTCTCCCACCCTACCCATCAACATTGGTGTTCCTCAGGGCAGCATACTTGGCCCTCTCCTCTTTCTCATTTACATTAATGACCTTCCAAATGCCTCCCAACACCTCAAACCAATTCTATTTGCTGACGACACAACCTTCATTTACTCCAGTCCTGACCCCCTTGCTCTAAATGCCACAGTAAATACTGAGCTAAATAAAGTCCATCTTTGGCTAACTGCCAACAAACTCACCCTTAACATTGACAAAACTTTCTATATTCTGTTTGGCAATAAATCCTCTAATCAAATAAATCTCAAAATAAACAATACCCAAATTTGTAACAAATTAGATGGCAAATTCCTTGGCATTCTCATTGACCACAAGCTGAATTTCCAGGGACACATTCTAAATATATAAAAAAAAGTTTCAAAAACTGTGGGTATTCTTTCTAAGATCAGATATTATGTACCACGCCCTGCCCTGGTGACTCTCTATTACTCCCTTATCTATCCATATCTCAACTATGGTATTTGTGCTTGGGGCTCTACTACCCAAAATCACTTACGCCCTCTAATTACTCAACACAAAGCCGCTATTAGGACAATATCCAACTCTGGCCCCAGGCATCACTCGGTACCTCTACTCAAATCTCTGAATATGTTAGACATCAAGTCACTGCACATTCTCTCATGTGTATTATACATATATAAAACGCGAAACTATAATGCCAATCCTGATCTCAAAAGCTTCATAGAAGGATGTAACAGAACCCATGAGCACCACACCAGAAATAAATACAGTTTTGATATTCCTAGAGTACGACTTAATCAAACTAGAAATGCTCTACAAATCAAGGGGCCCAGAATGTGGAATGACCTTCCCAACCATGTTAAAGACTGTACCTCTCTCAACCAGTTTAAGTTAAAAACGAAGTAAGTAAGTAAGTAATTATCAAAAGAAGGCACCAAACCAGGAAGGCTATGTAGCACCATCAAATGTGCGGGATAATCGGAGGGCGCTAAATATCACCAAGGATGCCAATACGAGAACAGAAACGCACAAGGCGAACGATATCAAAAGTATCCGAGTCACCAAGAATACTATCGAGGGACAAGCGACCGCAGGGGACGGTCGGAAAACAAGATACAGTAAGTAAGTAATTATCAAAAGAAGGCACCAAACCGGGAAGGCTATGTAGCACCATCAAATACGCAAAATAATCAGAGGGCGCTAAATATCACCAAGGATGCCAATACGAGAACAAAAACGCATAAGGCGAATGATATCAAAAGTATCCGAGTCACCAAGAATTCTATCGAGGGACAGGTGACCGCGAGGGGCGGTCGGAAAGCAAGACACACGCTCGTCCTGGAAGTCAGGACATTCAAGAAGGACATGCACGACCGTAAGAGGGACAATGCAACTTGGACAATAAGGGGCAGGGCGGCGCTCCATCAAGTGACCATGGGTTAAGCGAGTATGGCCAATACGCAACCTCGCCAGAGCTGTTTCCCACCTCCGGTTACGGTGGAAGGAGGACGGCCACGAGGAAACACAACATTTAAGAGTACGTAGCTTGTTACCAGTAACAGACAACCAAGAAGCCTGCCAACGGGTAAGGACTGAGGAATGGATAACCGGGTAAAAGTCGGAATACGGAATGCCTTTACGAGAGATGGGACAAGAGCGGACAGCTTCCTTGGCGGCAGCATCCGCACGCTCATTTAAAGACACACCAATATGGCTGAGAACCCAACAAAACTCAACCGACTTAAATTTACTGTGAACGAGAAACAGCCAATGCTGGATCTCGACAACTACTGGATGAACCGGATTAAAGGACCCGAGAGCCATGAGGGCACTACGAGAGTCAACAACAACTACAAAGGAAGACTGACAACGAGAAAGCAGGAGACGAAGAGCATAGAGAATAGCATAAAGTTCCGCTGTAAAGATGCTAGTCTCCGGAGGCAAGCGACACATATAAGTGCGATCAGGAAAAACAACAGAGTAGCCAACACCGTCCGCAGACTTAGACCCATCGGTGAAGACAGAAACGGAGCGGGAGTGAGAAGAAAAGTGGTCGAGGAAAAGGCGTTTTAGAACCAGTAGGAGGGGTAAAAGCTTTAGTGATACGGGTCAAGGATGTACAAAACCGCGGAAGAGGGACCCTCCACGGGGGCAAAGAAGGAACAACACGAGGAGAAACATCAGAAATACGAACGGAAAGAGAATCCTGTAGGCGAGATAACTGGACAGAAAGAGGGAGGTGGTGAAGAGGAACAGAAACCGCAGGAGGGGTAAAAGTTAAAGCACGACAGAGGCGAGAGGAAGGATGTTGCAAGGACCGCGCAAGATAGCGAATACAGTAGCGATCACGGCGGTCCTGGAGAGACAAGAAGCCAGTGTCAACATACAAGCTAAGGATGGGAGTCGAACGAAAGGCACCAGAACTGAGGCGTAACCCAGTATGGTGCAAAGTATCAAGACGGCGAAGAGTAGAAGGAGAAGCAGACGAGTAAGCAGGGCAACCATAATCGAGCTTAGACAGGACGAGAGAGGAATGTAAAGCAAGGAGAGTGCGCCTATCTGCCCCCAAGAAGTATGGGACAAGACCCGAAGGAGGGTAAGGGCCTTAGAGCACTCAACACGGAGGTAAGAGATATGGGGAGACCAAGACAAACGAGTGTCAAGGAATAACCCCAAAAGCTTCGCGGAATCTTTGTATTCAAGGGGATGACCATAAAGTGACAAAGAGGGACAAAGAACAACCCGTTTCTGCGTAAAAGTCATGGCACAAGTCTTAGAAGTAGAGAACTTGAAGCCATGATCTGTGGCCCAAGACGACATGGCATCAATTGCAAGTTGAAGCTGGCGTTGAAGGAGAGGCGAATCATCACCCTGACAACAAAGGGTAAGATCATCGACATAGAGAGCGGAGAAGACACCAGAAGGAAGAGAGGAAAGAAGACCATTGAGGGCAACCAGAAAAAGAGTAGTGCTCAGAACACTACCCTGGGGCACACCTTCGTATTGCTGAAAAGAGGGAGAGAGAGCGGTACCAAGGCGCACCCGAAAGGAACGACGAGAGAGGAAGCTGCGGAGAAAGAGAGGGAGATGACCACGAAGGCCAAAAGAATGAAGTTGAGATAGGATATGATAATGCCAAGTGGTGTCGTAAGCCTTTTCCAGGTCAAAAAGGACAGCAACAACGGAGGTCTTCGCAGCAAAAGCAGTACGAATATAGACCTCCAAGTTCACCAGGACATCTGTCGTGCTGCGGTACTTGCGGAAACCAAATTGAGAAGGGGAGAGGAGGTGATGGTGTTCCAGGAACCACATCAGACGAACGTTAACCATACGTTCAAAGAGTTTGCAGACACAACTTGTGAGAGCAATTGGGCGAAAGTCCTTAGGGGAAGTACCCAGAGACCCCGGTTTGCGAACAGAGAGGACAACGGCATCGAGCCAGTCCTCAGGGACTGACGACGACTCCCAGATCCGATTATACAGACTCAGTAAATACTGAGACGTGCTCGGAGGGAGATGGTGAAGCATCTCATAATGAACGCCATCGGAGCCCGCCGCCGTAGAACCGCAGAGGGCCAGGGCAGAACGAAGTTCAGAGAGAGAGAAGGGATCATTATAGGGAAGCTGAAGATGAGTGCAGAAATCTAAAGGATGAGACTCAAGGACAGGTTAACGAAGAAGGAAAGATTGGGGAAGATGAAGACCAGAGCTAACAGAAGAAAAGTGGGAACCCAGTTCGGAAGCGACCTGCAACGGGTCCGCCACAAGAGTATCATGGAGGTGAAGGACCGGTGAAACATCGGGAACGAACTTACCCGCTATCTTGCGGATACGCTTCCAGATCTGGGCCAGAGGGGTTTCGGACGTAATTGTTGAGACATAAGATGCCCAACATTCACGTTTAGCCGTACAGATGGCCCTACGGGCCACCGCACTCGCTTTCCGAAAGAAAAGAAAAGAATTGGTCGTCTGCCTACGGCGGTGCCTCTTCCAGGCTGCACGCTTACAGCGGGCAGCCCGAGCACAGTCCGCATTCCACCAGGGAACGCACTTCCGCGGACGCCGAGAGGAAGAGCGAGGAATAGAGAGGAGGGCAGCGTTGAAGACAGTGTCATGAAAAAGGAGGAGAGCGCGAGAGAGAGGCAGAAGGGAGAGGTCAGAGAGAGCAGCACTGACGGTAAATAAGGTCCAGTCTGCCTTAGCAAACTGCCACCTAGGGAAAGAGAGGGAAGGGCGAAAAGAGAAAAAGGAAACAAGGATGGGGAAATGATCACTTCCATGGAGGTCATCAAGAACCTGCCACGTGAAATCTAAGTAAAGAGAAGAAGAGCAGAGAGAAAGATCAAGACAAGAAAGGGTGCGAGTCCGAGAGTCCAAATGAGTGGGCTCACCAGAATTCAGAAGAGACAGGGAAGAAGAGAGGAGAAACGGCTCAAGGAGGCGACCCCGGGTATTCGTCAGAACGTTACCCCAAAGGGAATGACGACAATTGAAGTCACCCAGCAGGAGCACAGGCTCCGGCAAGGAGTCTAGGAGGTGTTTCAAATCAGGAAGAGAGAGCGAGACACTCGGGGGAGATAAATGGAACAAACTGTGTACCATTTCCCCACAAAGATACGAGCAGCAGAACAATGGAGAGGCGAAGGAAAAAGTAAAGGAACAAAGGGAACATCAGCACGAATCAAGAGAGCAGAAGAATTAGAAGCCCCAGCAATGGCTGGGGGGGGGGAGAGAGAAAGGAATAGCCAAGAAAACGACCAGGACAAGCACCAAGCATTGGCTCCTGGAGACAGACACAAAGGGGCGAAAACCGCGAAATCAGAAGTTGGAGTTCGAGGAAATTGGCGTAATAACCTCGAACGTTCCATTGAAGAATGGACAACGACGAGAAGAGAAAGGACAAAACCAGAGAACAAGGAAGAAACCAAGGCGAAAGAGCAACAGAGCACGTTAAAGAATATCAGGGTCGGGATCAGGGTCAGCAAAGTCAGGGTTAGGGGGCATGGGTAAACTGAGCAAAGACGGAGGGAAGGAAACGGGAGAACAGATCAGAGGTGGGCGGGCGGGGTCCGGAGGAGGAGGAGGAAGAGGAGGAGGAGGAGGAAGAGGAGGAGACAACGGAGAGGAGCAGTCAAGGACAGCAGCAGGAAGAGGGGGAGTAGAAAGAGGGGAGCGCACCCCAGCAAGAGCAGTAACCGAAAGGGAAGCAGGGGCCAAAGAAACCTTCATAGCAGGAACAGGGGGCGCAATCACTGAAACGGGAGGGGAAGGAGCAACAGAACCAGACGTAGGAGCTGAGGAAGAAAGCGAAGCCTTCTTACCCTCCGGGGAAGAGGAAGGAGAGGAGCCAGGCTTACGCTTCTGACTTAAAGAGACCGGTGTCCCAGCAACTACGTATTGGGCAACGGATTCCAGTGTCTCAACAGGAGAAGCCGAACGAGAGCACACATGACGGCCGCTAGGAGAGCGATGGACATCCGCCCGCACCGACAGGCGGTGGGGAGAGCCGATAGATGGAGGAAGAGGATGGGAAGGAGGAACGGAGGGGGACGAGGAAGAAGACACAGGAGACACGACAGACCGGGTAGAAGGGGAACCCCGGACAGAGGACCATGAGGAGGATCCTTCGGGAGAGAACCCAAAGGAACAGAGGAGGGGACAGTGGGCGCATCAGGGTCCAAGGCCTGGAAACGGTTGTGAGTCTGAGGAAGGCGGGAAGGACGAGGAGAGGTAGAGCGCAACACGCGAGCATAAGAGATATTAGCATAAGGCGGGAGCCAGCGAACCTGGCGTCTTGCCTCAGGAAAAGATAAACGCTCCCGGTGCTTCAAGTTGAGGACGGCTGCCTCAAGCTTGTAATGGACACATGCACGGGAGAAGGTATGATGGGCCTCACCACTGTTGAGGCAACGAGCCTGGGGAGAAGTGCACTCCGACTTAGAGTGATCTTCGCCACCACACAAAGGACAGAGAGAGACAGTCCCGGAGCAGCGGAAGGCACCATGCCCAAACCTCCAGCACTTGTTGCAGAGCCGAGGAGAAGGAATGTACTCCTGGACAGAGCACCTGGCACCAGCAAGAATGACAGAGGGTGGAAGGGTCCTACCATCAAAGGTAATCTTCACAACCCGGAGGGGTTGACGGCGACTACCACGAGGGGGACGAGTAAACGTGTCCACCTGGAGAATAGAATGGCCCTGGGCAGCAAGGATATGTTGAATATCGTCGTGGCAGTCGCGCAGGTCCCGAACACCGGTCGCAACATGGGGCGGGAGCAAAATAGTGCCAACACTGGCATTCAACTGAGCGTTCTTCGAGACCCGAACAGGGGTCTTGCCAAGGCAAGATAAGACAGCCAAGCGGGAAGCAGCATCCTGAGAAGGAGCAGCAACAACACGTGTACCGAGACGAGTGGGGTTGAAAGTAATGGAGGCATCCACGGAATCAACGAGATGTCGATGGAGGGAGAAATCGTCAGGAGGCGCAGAATCAAGAGGGAGGAGATCAAAATATTTGGCCCACAAAGCGGGACCAAACAAGGCTTGATAGGTAGCAGAACTGGAAGGAATCGAGCGAGGGCGGCCGTGACGAGGACGGCGGTGAGAACCCCCAGAGAGAGAGGGGTTAAAAGGCGCAGTAGTTACAACTAGAGAAGGAGCCGCGCCAGGGGACGAGGTAGTCACCACTGGGGGCCTGGGGCTCGACCCAACCACAGAGGAGGGAGGGGAGCCAGGGGAAGGAGTCAGAGAGGCCAAAGGAGGAGCAAGGTCGGGGCCCAATGCAGCGGAGGCTACAGAGCCCGGTCTTCCAATACGGACCGACTCGGGGGCTTGGTCGCCCACCCCACGAGCCTGAGAAGGTACACCAGAAGCAGCCGAAACAGGGGCTATCATCATGACGAAAAGAAGAATTCATTCACGAATGTGCCCCCACACCCACCATGGAGCCACAATTAGAGGCAGGACACCCAACAAGAAGCTATCGCCGATCTTGCCGGGGCCTCCTAGGGGTGCGTCGTGAGTATACGCCCCACAAACGCCACCTTAAGAAACCGACAGTCCGTCGAGATCGGGTTCAGTGACGAAAGGGGGATTGACAATAAAAGGTTCCCCTCGCTCTCGACGTCGGGTACTACAGTTCTACGGGTGCAAGAGTATGCCTCCTCAAGCACCCGGGTGTCAAAATAGAAGAAGTCCAAGGAAAAAACCAGAACGAGCAAAAGGTCGGCAGGAAACGGCAAGCAGATAGGAGAAGAGGGGGGAGAAAAACGAAACAGAAGGAAAAGGAAAAGATGCCCAGCAGAATTGGAGAGGACGGCAGCAGGAGCACAAGGCTAGAAAAGGACATAGGACTGTCCCAAGGAGCATCACACTCCGGCAGCCGTCCACTCAGCCCCCACACGGCGACAACGAGCTGAGCGGGGAGGGGGAGTTAAAAACGAAGCTATACCTAATAAATTCTCTGTAACCTACCTTACCCTTCTATTGTCAACCAATGTCTGTTTTTTTTTTTAAAGAGCGCTGTTTGTCGACAAAATTGTATTTGTGCTGCTTTTTCATCTATGTTTTCATTTCTTGTTTTCATTCTACTCATTATGCTCAATTAGTATTAAGCTTGTCATTTAAGTTTATCATGCCCGAAACGCTTTGCGTAATAGTGGCTTTAGGCATTGTGTGTACTAGCTCTACCTATAAGTCAACCATTCTTTGTAAAAATTTATTGTATGTATGTACCTTACCTAAATATACATTTTATTTTATTTTATTTTTTTAATATAATTGCCAGTTTGGATAATATAATTGACAGAGGATTATAGGAATCAGGATAATATTATTGCTAATCAAGCTAATATAACTTTGAATCAGGCTTTTTCACCCACAGGGTTATTGATCGATGGAACTGACTACCCACCAACGCCATAACTGCCAAAATGTGCTGAATTTCAAAATATACCTGGAAAAAATCAAGCAAAATGGGGGGGGGAAGGGAACCTTCAACAAGCTGCCAGCTTCCCGTTTTGCCCTCAGGTAAATCGAGTAAAATAATATTCCAAGACAATTACAGCATAACTGATAAAGTTAGGCTAGAGTAATATAAATTTCTGGTAAATTTAGAGTGATGTAAATTTCTAGAGTAATATAAATTTAAATTTCATATTAACTTGACTGACAGTTATAAATGCCAATCTGCCTTCAATAAACTCTTCGGTGAAATATTTATAATCAAGAGTATTATTCATAAATATGCCTAAACAAAAAATATAAAATAGACATCAGTTTGCATATGAATCTGATGAGAAAATTCCTTGATTAACCTACATTTCCCTATCAATCAAATGGTCTCATCTTAAGTACGTCTCAGACTGTCTTCTTCACCAGCACCAATGCTAAATAATATTACAACAATAATGTCCATAACTTAGCTGCAGAGTATATTACATTTTAAATAAATTTTCACAGAGAACAAAAACAGAAAGCATATTATTATTTACATAAATATGAAGAAAAACATTTAAAGCTTTGATTTATCTTTGCTAAACTAAAGAGATATTTCTATACTTATAAGCAATTTTGAATTTTCCTATAGTGATAGCTTCTCTAGTTCTTGCTTGGTCATCTAACTTTCATAAAAGAACAATATAATAAAATATCTTGATCTTTACCTTTCATGGTAAAGTGTATTTCTCAAACAAAATAGAATTACCTTTGAAGAACATCCAACTGACAATGTGATAGCACACTGTTAGATTAAAGTTAAGTTACTATACCTGTATGTGCCTCATTATCCTTCAACATTCTCTTAATTACCTTCCACACTCTAAATGTTTAGCTTATTATCTGCATGTATCACTAAGACAACTGAATCTCTTCCCACACTCTGGACACTCGTGAGGCTTGTCACCTGAATGCGCTAACATGTGCCTTATTATTTTTCCACGTTCTCTAAATTTTTTGCCACACTCGGCACATTGAAAAGGTCTCTCATCCGCATGCACCATCCTGTGCCTCTTCATATTTCCATACTGACTGAATATCTTCCCACACTCTGGACACTCATGAGGTTTATCACCTGAATGCACTAACATGTGAGTCTTCATATTTCCACGCACACTGAATCTCTTCCCACACTCTGGACACTCATGAGGTTTATCACCTGAATGCACTAACATGTGAGTCTTCACATGTCCATGACTGGTGAATACCTTCGGACACTGTGGACACTGGTGAGTCTCCATCTTCTTTATGACAGGTGCAGTTTGTGTGAAGGTTTTCTCCCCCGGATGTTGGGAGAAGCGTCAAGGCTTGAGTGTTGTTTCTTAGAGTTAGACTTGATGTGAGCACTTGGCGGTCAATGGTGGTGCTTTTTCTTTATGATAGGTGCAGTTTGTGTCAAGGTTTTCCCTTAATGCTCGTGCTGGACATCACCGGCGGGTGCTGCTAAAATGGCGGCACCCTCTCATCACCTGAGCGTTCCAATGTTTTTGTCTGGTTCCACATATCATTTTTCCTACTTCTTATTTTTGTTTATAACTGATCATTTACAATTAACACTTGTATTTATATTCATGTTTTTCAATCAAAGAATGTACTTGAAATTGTTTCTTTAAACATAAAGCCGCACGATTATACTTTTTGAAGGAAATAGCTCTCCCATACTGGATGCACTACATGCGCATAGTTAACCAACAAGAGTTTCATATTCACTTTTATCTATATTTTCTGATCAGGGGAAGGAAGACACCAACACATGGGGGCGTAAATTTATTAGACAGGATAAATAATTCTGCAGAAGTAAAACAGGCTTCTAAGTAGGTCTTAACAAATGTATAACATAGCCGTCGCTAACTCAAAGTACACGAAACATCTTAAATTGTACACCCGTAGTAAAATAACGTAATCTTATAGCCTAGTAACAAACTCTGCAGAAACCTAATGTCCAATTGTCTAGAATTAGCAGTGAGGCGAATGTAACAAATCTAATTCTAAGTATAACAGGACACCAAAGTGAACAACATAAGGAAAACCCTATAGCTGGAGAATAATCAGGCGGCGGAAAAATACATAGTGACTGGGAAAGCCTGATATGTATTTGGAGAAGAAAATAACCCCAGGCCAGAGGCCGAGCCGCCAAGGAAGAAGGAATTTCCTGACATAAGGTAGGGCTTATTAGTAGAATGGCTGTCAAGTCAAAGTAGTAGCTGCGGACAGCGGAACACTTGGGGACGGGCGCTGCAAACCCCCCCCCCCCCCCCCGCAGGCCAGCAGGCCGGACCGCTTTCCCCCCTCCCGAAGGGCGAGTGCCCGCTGGCCACGAGGGAAACCTCAGGGTGGCAGAGCAACTACGCTACCGAACTAGGAAGGAAGGAGGACAGACTGGAGGAGCTCGCACGTCGCCTCGACTTATGCCCCCTGGCCCTGGCCCTGGCCCGTGGGCGACGATCGGTGAAGGTGGGGGGCAGCTGGGCGGCTGTAGCAGCCGCGGCAGGGTCGGCCTCGGTGGTTCCCATGCCCAGAAGGCTTGTGACATGAGAGGGCCCCCAAGCCTGCGCGATGGGCGCCTGCAGCGTCGTCCAATCGTCGGCCGAAAGGGGTGGAGGCTGCGACGCTGTGCCACCCGCCGCTTTGCCGGCAGGGGGCCTCTGGGAAGTGTGGTCGCCGTCCACATTAGAGCCGCCCGAGGAGGGGGAGGCGAAGCGGGCGGGTTTTGTCCTGGCCCAGGCCGGCTGCGTCCTCACACCACTGCGCTGTTGTCCTCGCACGACGCCGCCCGAGCCCTCTTCCGTGTTGCAGTTGCTGTGTGATCCGGCTTCTCGCCACTGCGGAAAATGAAAAAGTCAGCATCGGCAGGTCTAACGGGGAAAAAAAAAAAAGCAGGCAGGGAGACCCAGCTGCCGCACCGGCAACCGTCACATACACAAGTAGACAAAAGCAAGGTAAAGTTAAGAGTCCATAGTGATTGAGAATACCGGACATAGCCAATGCTATCGTAATAAAAGCCAATGTAATAAAAGCTGAGCAGTTAAAATAAATTAAGAGAGTAATATTCATGTATAGATTGAACAGTATTATTCATGTATAGATTGAACAGTATTATTCATGTATATATTGAACAGTATTATTCATGGTATAGTTTAGTTATATTAAGACCGTATTATTCATTGTATAGTTTGTTTATATTAACCCTTGCACTGCTCACCTATTTTCGGCAAAAACGTCTTGGTGCAATTGTCAAGGACATATTTTTGTTATTTTTACAAATGTTCAGGTAAATTTAATGTCAAAATGTTTCCAAAGTCAACTATTTCCATTTCAAAACACAAATAGTAATGAAAACATTAAAAAACATTAAAATATAGCCAAATTAAAAAACAAAAAGCACAACTCTCTGAGCGCCTAAAGGCGCTTTGCGCATTGCAGTGGTTAAGACAGTATTATTCGTGTTATAGTTTTGAAGAATTCAAACAATAATAATCTCAAAAGTGAAAAGCAAAATTATTTGAGTATCCCACTAGAAATGGACACTGCTTTAACACTGCAACAGTGTTATTAAGTATGTAGCGAGTAGATTATCCCAATAATATACTCGCTTCAAATGCATTGTTAATATTCCTGTCAACCTTTGGAGATGAATGAGGTGAGGCGTTGCCCGGGCAACACGGTGAGGTGTTGCCCGAGCATATAAGCAGCAGAATAGCAAACATTAACCAGAGTCTACTTTCAAGTGTGGTCTAGAGCAGACACTTGCGAGATACTGTACCGACGCTCAGTGCGCTCAACTCACACCAAATAATCACCTGTGTACTTCTGTATATTTGACCAAATATATATATAGTACCTTAGTGTCTGTGTTTATTTGTCACCATACTTTACGTAACAATAGAACCGTTACATTGGTGACCCCAGAGAGTTTCGACGATACCCAGCCACGATGGACTACAACATGGACTCTCACTGGACCTCTTCTGCTACTGTTTGCTGTGATGGAACACTGCCAACACCCTCGCCACAGCTATGATTTTCATCGCGTCCATCTCTGCATTTTCATCTACTACGGTTTGCTGCTCCACGATCGTTACTCACTCATCTGACAGCCTCATCAATGATTACATCATGTTGGATCTACAGCTTGTCCTGCCGACTCTCCGTCGCTGCCAGGGCACTGCTTGTCCTACGCCCACGACAGCTGCTCTGTCATCAGATTCATCTACACGTTCACTGCATTTTGATAATCGGCCGACTCAAGCCCTTTGCGCAGTACAGGACTTACAGCTTGCGTTTCCGACACTTCGTCGCCTTCAGGACAATTCAGCTCTAGATGTGATTACCTCGTTGTCCTAACTACGTGCCTACATTACCTCCTAATGTCCTGGTGCCCGAGCCCATCCGCCCCGGATCTAAATGCTCCACCAGCGACCCAAGGACGCAACAATTATGCACATTCTTCTCTCCTGCTACACCGAGCTTGTCCACACACTGCCTACATCTTTTGGTACCAGACTACAATTTCCACAGTCAACAATGTAGTACCCGGCGTGTACAGTCCTAATCAACCCAAGACGCTACAGCTTCGACACAGAGCAGACAGCAGACTACGACCGCATCGAGCCGCCACGCTCTCGCTCCCCGAGTTCAGACACTCACAATTCTCAATCGAGCCGCCACGCTCTCCCACATAGAGCTCCACGACTCCGGCCTCACTCAGCTCTCTGCTCTGCTCCAGGCTTCGTCTCAACGTCTGCGACACTGCTAAATCCAGAGACACATCCGCCGACTACGCAGTTCACTTTTTGACCACAGTTACCAGCAGCACCGCCACCTACGGCAACGGACGATCCTGTACGACCTCCCACCCTACAACCCCAGTTACCAGCCGCACCACAACCTGATCCTACGACGACGGACGACCTGTGCGACCTCCCACCCTACGACCCCAGTTAGATGACATCAGCGAAGAGGAGGAAGTTAACTTTGATGGTTATGTAACGCGAGCAGGGCGTACAATTCACCGACCAGCTAAGTTCCTTGATCAAGTATTTTTCCTTTCATCCCCTGGGAGGCGGAGTTCTGTAGCGAGTAGATTATCCCAATAATATACTCGCTCCAAATGCATTGTTAATATTCCTGTCAACCTTTGGAGATGAATGAGGTGAGGCGTTGCCCAGGCAACACGGTGAGGCGTTGCCCGGGCAACACGGTGAGGTGTTGCCCGAGCATATAAGCAGCAGAATAGCAAACATTAACCAGAGTCTACTTTCAAGTGTGGTCTAGAGCAGACACTTGCGAGATACTGTACCGACGCTCAGTGCGCTCAACTCACACCAAAGTATCACCTGTGTACTTCTGTATATTCGACCAAATATATATATAGTACCTTAGTGTCTGTGTTTATTTGTCACCGTACTTTACGTAACAATAGAACCGTTACAAGTAAATATCGGACATAACTGAAGCTGGACTATGTAACAAATTAATTTTAGAAAACTTAAATAAATAATATAAATAACATAGCGAGGCCAAAACAGCAAGAGAGGCATGAGGCTTAAGCCGTGCTAGAAAACAGAGAATAAATAGCGGAGTAAATACAAGACAAACTGAAACTGGACAAGTAAATAGCTTAAGACCGTATTATAATATACTTGTATTTAAGCTGAACAAATAAAAGATATAATATACTTGTATTTAAGCTGAACAAATAAAAGAGTAAACAGTGATAATCATGGATAATTTGGGTAGATTAAAGCAGGACTATACAAGGTATAGGATGGTTAGGTTAAACAGTAATATATGCATGGTATAATAATAATATAATAATAATAATAATTTTATTTAGGTAAGGTACATACATAAAGAGATTTTACAAAGTTTGTTGGCTTTATAGATAGAGCTAGTACATACAATGCCTAAAGCCACTATTACGCAAATTAAGCGTTTCGGGCAGGAAAAACATTAATGACTAAAGCTTAAAACTAATGGGTAAAAAGAATAAGATGTGTTGAGTACAAATAAAAATAGAGGTAAAAGAGGGGGGAACATTGTTGAAAAAGCAGCACAAATACAATTACAAATTATTACAGAAAATTACATTCAAACGGCGTTGATTTGAAAAACAAAAAACATACATGGGTTGACAACAGAGGGGTAAGGTGAGTTACAGGGAATTTATTAGGTATAGCTTCGTTTTTAACTTAAACTGGTTGAGAGAGTTGAGGTATAGTTTGGATAGAGTAAAACTGTAATGTTCATGGGATAGATTGGTTAATTAAACAGTACTTATTCATGGAATAGATGGTCTAGATTAAAACAATAATAGTCTCAAAAGTGAAAACAAAATTATTTGCGTATCCCACAGCAATGGACACTGCTTTAACGCTGCAACAGGATTAGTAAGTAAATACAAGGCATAACTGAAAGCTGAACAAAGTAATAAATTAATTTAGGGAAACTTAAATAAATGATAACATGGCGTAGCTCACCCAAGCCGACAGACCGCTCTACGGCATGCGCCTACCCTGGAGGAGTAGAACAGAACAGTGAGAACGGGAGGGGAATATTATATTCTAATAATAGAATAAGACCGTAATATAATGTACTTGCATATAAGCTGAACAAATAAAAGAAACAGTGGTAATCATAGGAAGATTTGGTAGCTTAATTAAAGCGGGATTAATCAAGGGATAGGATGGTAGGTTAAACAGTAATGTGCATGGTATGGTTTGGATAGCGTAAAACTGTTATGTTCAAGGGATGGAATGGTTATTAAAACAGTACTAATCAAGGGAGATTGGCTAGCCTAAAGCAATAATATTCTCAAAAGTGAAACAAAATTAGTTGAGTATTCCACAGCAATGGACACTGCATTAACGCTGCAAGAGGAATAGTAAGTAAATACAAGGCATAACTGTAAGCTGAACAATGCAATAAATTAATTTAGAAAACTTAAATAAAAGATAATAACATAACATAGCCCACCCAAGTGGACAGACCGCTCGACGGCATGCGCCTGCGCTGGAGTAGGACAGGACAGGGAAACAGGAGGGAACGTGTACGTGCGGGAACAACAGGCGGCTACACCGAGTGGACGAGACGTCATGGAACAAACGGGCCGGTCTACGCCGGTCAGGCCAAATTGCTGGGGCGAACATAACGTGGGACACCGGGCCAGCAAACATCTGGGGACGAACAAGCCGGGATACACCGGCCATCCCAGACGACTGGGTACGAACAGATCGGGCTCCACCGGCCAGACAAAACGTCTGTGACGAACAAGCAGGGCTCCGCCAGCCAGACAAACAGCTGAGACGGACAAGCTGGGCTACACCAGCCAGACAAACGACTGGGGCCAACAAGCGAGGCTACATCAGCCAGACAAACGTCTGGGAAAACAAGCTGAGCTACACCGGTCAGACAAACAACTGGGACAAACACGCTGGGCTTCACCAGCCAGACAAACAACTGGGACGAACAAGCTGGGTTACACCAGCCAGACAAACAACTGGGACGAACAAGCTGGGCTTTATCAGCCAGACAAACGACTGGGACGAACAAGCTAGGTTACACCAGCCAGACAAACAACCGGGACGAACAAACTGGGCTACACCAGCCAGGCAAACAACCGGGACGAACAAACTGGGCTTCAACAGCCAGACAAACGACTGGGACGAACAAGCTGGGCTTTATCAGCCAGACAAACGACTGGGACGAACAAGCAGGGCTCCGCCAGCCAGACAAACAGCTAAGACGAACAAGCTGGGCTACACCAGCCAGGCAAACAACCGGGACGAACAAACGGGGCTTCAACAGCCAGACAAACGACTGGGACGAACGAGCTGGGCTACACCCGCCAGACAAACGACTGGGACGAACGAGCTGGGCTACACCCGCCAGACAAACGTCTAGGACAAACAGGCTGGCCTACACCAGCCAGACAAACGTCTGGGACGAACGAGCTGGCCTACACCAGCCAGACAAACGTCTAGGACAAACAGGCTGGCCTACACCAGCCAGACAAACGTCTAGGACAAACAGGCTGGCCTACACCAGCCAGACAAACGTCTAGGGACGAACAGGCTGGGCAACACCAGCCAGACAAACGTCTAGGACGGACAGGCTGGCCTACACCAGCCAGACAAACGTCTGGGACGAACGAGCTGGCCTACACCAGCCAGACAAACGTCTAGGACAAACAGGCTGGCCTACACCAGCCAGACAAACGTCTAGGACAAACAGGCTGGCCTACACCAGCCAGACAAACGTCTAGGGACGAACAGGCTGGGCAACACCAGCCAGACAAACGTCTAGGACGGACAGGCTGGGCAACACCAGCCAGACAAACGTCTAGGACGGACAGGCTGGGCTACACCAGCCAGACAAACGTCTAGGTACGAACAGGCTGGTCTACACCAGTCAGACAAACGACTAGGTACGAACAGGCTGGTCTACACCAGCCAGACAAAACGCCTAGTTACGGACAAAACGAGCAACACCGGACGGACAAACAACTGGGACGAACACGCAGGGCATCACCGTCCAGACAAACGTCTGAAGACATGCCGGACGACACCGGCTGACGCAAGGCAGCCATTAACAAGAAAGTATTGGGCCTACCCACCGGGCACCGCCGCCACAAGGGCGTCTCCTGCCCGAGGGCGAGAGGGAGAAGGACAAGAAGGAAGCGAACACAGCCCAAGGCAAGCGCTCCTCGGAGCGCCATGCCACGTGGGTGATGCCGACCTTGGCATGGGCCCCTAGGGTCGGCCCTAGGGACAAAGACAACTAAAAAACCCGGCCAGGAGGCGTCGCCACCAGGGCGATGCCAGGACGCTCGCAGGGAGCCTGGCCGGTCACGCACGGCCAAGCGCATCACGAACCCTGGCCCCTAGGGCCATGCCTAGAAGGCGCAACAAACCAGGTTCCAGGGAAAAACGCCTGGGACGGGGAAGGAAACGAAGGGCATCCCTGGGGCGAGTGCTCCACCGAGCTCCAAGCCACGTGGGCGCCGCCACCGGGCTTGGGCCCCAGGGCTCAGAACCCCGGAAACCAGCCACGTAGCGTTGCCACAGAGGGCGATGCCAGACCACAGAAGGAGCCTGGCCGTGCACGCACGGCCAGGCGCGGGGGAAACATGGCCCCTAGGGCAAGCCTAGGGGCACAGCAAACCGGGGAGGGCCCCCCTGGGACGAATGGTCCACCGAGCATGCAATAGGGCCGGGCCCCAGGGCACAGGACCACCGATACCTGGCCACATGAAGTCGCCGCAGATAACCAGCACACCAGTCCTGACCTGGAGGCGCGCCTGCAACCCCAGGGAGGCAAGCAGGCGGAAGGCCCTAGGGAACTAGCTAAAGCGGCCGAACGGGCCGCGAGGGATGGCGCAAACACACGCCAGCACTGGGGGTAGTCCTGACTAACTTGAACAGGAAACTCTCTTACCTTAAGGTTTGCTGGGTAGGGCAGGGGGCCCCTGCGGTACCGGCCTGGGATGTAGAAGGCCCCAAAGGATCAGAGAACGTCAGATCTGGGACCATAGTAGCGGGGATGGGGTCCATTTGCTTGAGAAATCTCGTGTACACAGTAAAGCAGAATGGAGAAGCGGTAAGGGTACTGGCCCACGTGTCGATGAGGCGTGGTGCTGAGCGTGGAGCTGCTTCGTGGATCGTGGACCGGGTCGGGAGAGGGAGTGAGAGCGAGACCTGACTTCCCGCGCTTTTTATGCCAGTACCCTGGCTGGCCGCACCGCGCCTTGCGGAACGCGATGTGCAATTGTCTCTTCCTTCCCAATCAGAAACTCCACCACCTTTCGTTCAAAAGGCAGTGGCCATATCTCCTCAAGGGCACTAGACTTGGTTTTAAGGGAAAGGATTATCTAATAATACTAATAAATAAATAATAAATGTTTATTTAGGTAAGATACATACATACAAGAGATTTTACAAAGTTTGTTGGATTAATAGATAGAGCTAGTACATACAATGCCTAAAGCCACTATTACGCAAAGTGTTTCGGGCAGGAAAAACATTAATGACTAAAGCTTAATACTAATGGGTATAAAGAATAAAATGTGTTGAGAACAAATAAAAATAGAGGTAAAAGAGGGGGGAACATGGCTGAAAAAGCAGCACAAATACAATTACAAATTATTACAGACAATTACATTCAAACAGCGTTGTTTTGAAAAAAACAAACAGACATGGGTTGACAACAGAGGAGTAAGGTAGGTTACAGGGAATTTATTAGGTAGTGCTTCGTTTTTATCTTAAACTGGTTGAGAGAGGTACAGTCTTTAACATGGTTGGGAAGGTCATTCCACATTCTGTGTCCCTTGATTTGAAGAGCATTTCTAGTTTGATTAAGTCGTACTCTAGGAATATCAAAACTGTATTTATTTCTGGTGTGGTGCTCATGGGTTCTGTTACAACCTTCAGTGAATCTTTTGAGGTCAGGATTGGCATTACAGTTCAGCGTTTTATATATGTATAATAAAAAATGAGAGAATGTGCAGTGACTTAATATCTAACATATTCAGAGATTTGAGTAGGGGGTACCGAGTGATGTCTGGGGCTAGAGTTGGATATTGTCCTAATAGCAGCTTTGTGTTGAGTAATTAGAGGACGTAAATGATTTTGGGTAGTAGAACCCCAAGCACAAATACCATAGTTGAGATATGAATAGATGAGGGAGTAATAGACAGTCACCAGGGCAGGGCGGGGTACATAATATCTGATCTTAGAAAGAATGCCAACAGTTTTTGAAACTTTTTTTGATATATTAAGAATGTGTCCCTGGAAATTCAGCTTATGGTCCATGAGAACACCAAGGAATTTGCCATCTAATTTGTTACAAATTTGGGTATTGTTTATTTTGAGATTTATTTGATTAGAGGATTTATTGCCAAACAGAATATAGAACGTTTTGTCAATGTTAAGGGTGAGTTTGTTGGCAGTTAGCCAAAGATGGACAATCTTTAGCTCAGTATTTACTGTGGCATTTTGAGCAAGGGGGTCAGGACTGGAGTAAATGAAGGTTGTGTCGTCAGCAAATAGAATTGGTTTGAGGTGTTGGGAGGTATTTGGAAGGTCATTAATGTAGATAAGAAAGAGGAGAGGGCCAAGTATGCTGCCCTGAGGAACACCAATGTTGATGGGTAGGGTAGGAAAAATTGTATTATTCACAGAAACAATCTCATTTGCATCAGTGGAATTTGCAGGCGTTAGGTACAGAGACTGTGGATAGTTACCTGTAAGATAGTCATGAACATCAGTACTGAATGATGGAATAACATTTGAAAGGGATGACCCAATGGAAGAGAAGAACCTATTGAACTCAATAGCAGTATCAGAGGCTGTAAGCTGACCATCGTTATTTGACAGGAGTATTGGTTTGTTATTAAAACTCTTCTTTGATCCCAATATTTGTGAAATTGTGCTCCATGTTTTCTTAATGTTGCCCTTTGTTTGGGTAACTTTATCTTCGTAGTATTTAATTTGGGCTTTTCTAATTATTTTAGATAGCAATGACGAGTAATTCTTTGAAAATTGTTTGGAGACGATTCCTAACCTACACTTCTTCTCAAGGTCATGTTTTTTGTTAATAGATTTAGGTATTCCCTTTGTGAGCCAAGGATTGTTTAGCCTCTTTGTTGTGACTTGTTTCGTAAGCATAGGACAGTGGGTGTTATAAAGGCTGAGAGTTTTTTGAAGAAAAGATTGCACTGCTAGGTTGATGTCCCCTGTGTTACCTAATTCGGACTCCCAGTTGACCTTAGCAGCAGCAGCTATAAAATTGCCTATGACAGTTTCATTGTGCAGCCTAAAGTTTATCTCCCTTGTCTCTAGAGGTGGTTTGTTAATGTTAGGAGAAATGTGGGGTAATGGTCTGTAGTGCTATCGATGATTATCTCTGAAGTAAGTGGAGAGGTTATGTTGGTCCAGATGTGATCAAGAACCGTGGCAGTACTTTCAAATCAAATTAAATCAAATCAAATGTTTATTTAGGTAAGGTACATACATACAAGAGATTTTACAAAGTGTGATGGATATCAGTGATTCTAGTAGGTCTAGTGATTAAGGGTATGAGGAAGCAGGAATTCATACAGTTGAGGAAGCTAGCAGCAGTAGGGTTTTCAGGCTCGCAGAGGTCAATATTAAAGTTCCCTGCGATAATTAGATGGTTTTTGTTCAGTCTGTTATCTAGTATTAGATTTCTAAGGTTAGAGTTGAATTCGGACACATCAGTGTTAGGAATTCTATAGACTGCTCCCACAGTCAGGACAGATTCAGCACCCTTGACTCTGAAACTGGCGAAGATCAATGAAATACTATCCATTATATACAAGAACGCCTCCCACGCCCTTGCCCCACCTATAGCTCTGCTGTTCAACAAATCCCTTGAGTGTCATACCTTCCCTGATATTCTTAAAAAAGCAAGAGTAATACCAGTTCATAAATGAGGCAATCCGGCAGACATAAACAATTATAGACCAATATCAAACCTACCCATACTATCAAAAATATTTGAAAAAATTATCTACAAACAGCTTTACTCCTACCTCGTAAAATTTGACATTCTTAGCCCCTGTCAGTTTGGCTTCAGCTCCCAAAAGAGAACCAACGATGCAATTATTAGTCTCCTTGATATAATTTACTCAGCCCTTGACAAAAATGAGTTTCCGATTGGACTCATCATTGACCTGAGGAAGGCCTTTGATACTGTTAATCACAATTACCTCTTACGTAAACTCCATCATTATGGAATTCGAGGCCATACACTGGACTATATCCAATCCTATCTTAGTGATAGACACCAATGTGTAGCCATCAATAATATAACCTCTCCCACTCTACCAATAACCGTTGGAGTGCCACAGGGCAGCATTTTGGGACCTCTCTTATTTCTTATTTACATCAATGATCTGCCTAACGTCTCTAACATTCTGAAACCTATTTTGTTTGCTGATGATACTACCCTCATCTACTCTAACCCCAACCCACATACACTAAATAATGTTGTTAATAATGAACTAAAAAAAGTCCACCTATGGATGTCAACCAACAAACTAACACTTAACATAGAAAAGACCTACTACATCTTATTTGGAAGCAAATCTACAAATGCAATTCTGCTTCAGATAGACTATGTAAACATTAGCAATAAAAATGATGGAAAGTTTCTTGGCCTATTCCTAGACTAGAGACTCAACTTCAGTTCCCACATACAACACATAACTAAGAAAGTCTCTAAAACAGTTGGTATACTCTCCAAAATCAGATATTATGTACCTAACTCTGTGTGGGGGTTTTCTTTTTTTGCTTTCCCGACTGCAGTGCGTACGTCGCCAATGTACATGTGGCAGACGCTTCACGAAGCTGTCGGAATTAGCAGAATAGAAAATACGAGAGCAACCGTACAGGGCCTGGGAGCAAGGTCGAGTTAGAGTCCTTGAGGGTCTCTTCTCAGACTAGTCTCACCTGGTCCTGCTCCACGTTGATCGTTGGAATCTCCTCAATGATTTAACACTTTAAGGGACTCCTAGGGTCCTCATCACATTTATAGTTTAGTGACTTATAGGCAACTCGGTGTTGAAGACACTTAGAGCTGAAGGCTTGAGTAATGTTGGCAGTATTCAGAAGTGGTTCAACGGAAACACCGCATAAAGCTTAACAGTAGTTTATTTACTAACTTAACCACTAATACACAGGGAGCTTCATTTACTTTAGATTGGCGTCAGCAAAGCTATGGTTATATTAGCGAGACTCTTGACGTCTGGCTAAACGACCCGTATCCACTCGTGGAGAAACACCTAACTTAACACAATTGACAGCCAATCATTAACACGGCAACCTAACTGCCGGTATGCAAAGGGATCACAAGAGTTCTAACCGGATACTCGGTAATGATGATATGCAATAAACACAAATACACTGTCAATGGGACAGGCAATAACATGCACAATAATAATGTCACACAATAACTAAATGTGTGGTGCATGTGAAGCTCACATTCACAGACGAGTGAAATGCCGTGATACCACACAGATAAACACGCATTCACCGTTGATTTACCTATGACCTGTGACAGGTATGAGAAGGTGAGAACTGTAGTTGATCCCTCAGATCAACACAGACACAATAAAACAATGACATGATATTGTACTTACAGATAAGGTACCTTTCCTTACTCACTCACTCACTCAGGCACATTTATACAAGCACTCGTAGGTGGCCTGACAGCTGGTTTCGCTCGTAGACACGGAGGGTACTTGCAGTAGGGCGGGCTGTATGGTTAACAGACAGACACACGCGCACCCACTGGCACTGGCGATGAGCAAGGTGGTGACGTCACGTAGTAGTGAGGGCGGCGGCGGGTGCCTCGAGGTACTGGGGTACACGCTCGGGACGAGTGGCGGCTGTGGTACCATGCAGGTACACTTGTGGTAAAGTCACACACAGGTTACTTAGGCGGCGGCAATGCCTTAGTTCACTCTAAGTCACTCACAACGATCTTTGTCACCAGGGGTTACCTGATACCAGTCTGTTTCGCTCTGGAGATTTGTCACTTTAGGCTTCTGAATAATATATTCACACCCGTGATTCTGGGCGAGTGTGTGGTATAATCTTCAGGCGCTGAGTTAACTTAACGGTGAGGAATAGACGGTGTTCAGTCTATTGGCCGGTAGCACAGAACACGTCCTCTAGGTTTGGTGTCCCTCACTTGAATGGTTTTTGAAGGGGTGCCGGGCATCTCGTGGCATACAACACAAAAAGAGTTACAATTTGACCAATAGCATTGCAGCAAATGGGCGGGAACCAATCATATTAGCTCGTTCGATGAGCAGTAGGAGAGGTGACGTCATGAACACGTCATGAACACGTCATAGCTGTTATTTGCCATCGCGCCGGTTGACCCCAGAGGTCAGACGCTGCTAACGTCTACCCTCTGTCTCTCCCGCGGGCACCAGCCATGTACTCACTGACCCTTTGGTGGCCAGTATGCTTAATTCCCTGTATCTACTTCCTGCCTGGACATACGGCGGCCTCCGTATTATGAAAGTGTTCCTGGTTAAGTGGGCATTCTGGAGATACCCAACATGCCAGGTCACTATCCAGGGTTAACAGAAATAGGACCTTGTGCACAAGATCGGTGCACTGTGCACAGCAATGAGCCATTCCAGTCAGCTGTGGGAGAATCTTGAGAGACACTCTCTCACAACACCCCCTAACAAAGATCGAGCCCACATAGTGGCGCTCGTTCAGACCTCACACCGCTGACGCACGTGCACAGTGCTGAGTGCACGTGGCGCGGCTGGGTCTAGCAGACCCCCGTCTTCTATACAGCTAGGCGAGGCGGGTCGTCGTCTAGACTATTCTCTTCTGGTAAGTGAGGAATTTCTTCAGTCACCGGGTCACATGTGGCTATCTTGTCAGGTCTTGAGCAGGCACTGTGGTCGGACGTAGCTTCAGGTCTGGGTCGGCTCAACGCCTCGAAACCCTGAGTGGCGCTAGTCTGTCCACTGCCTCTCTCCACCTGTGTCATGCCTGAAACATCAGGGACACACTGGGAACCAGTGTCCGGTGATTCGCGTTGCATTTCCTCGCTCATGTCTCCCTCGCTCGACGTCTCGTTAATCACCCCTGACCTACTCAAACCAGTCAGCACCTACGTTGTCGGCTCCCTTTATGTAAACCATGCGGAATGTGAACTGTTGAAGGAACAACACCCAGCGCATTATTCTAGGGTTTGCGTTTTTAAGCATACCGATGTGGCTGAGGGGTTGGTGATCTACTTGAAACGTAAAACGCTTACCATAGTAAGCGTTTTACCATTCTACGCTTACCATAGTAAGCGTTTTACCATTCTACGCTTACCATTCTACCATAGATACTGGTAGAATTTCCTTACTCCCACGACAGCAGCAAGGAGTTCCTTTTCTACAGTGGAGTACTTCTGCTCAGCATCGCTCAATTTACGACTGGAGTACGCAACTGGCCAGATTTCACCGTCGTACTCTTGCATGAGTACAGCACCAATACCTGTATTTGAGGCATCTGTCCGAAGGATGTACTCCCTGGTAGAATCTGGTAGTCTAAGGATGGGTGCTTCAGTCAGCTTCTTCTTGAGCGTCGAGAATGCTGAGTTCTCCATTTCTGTCCAACGTACTCTAACCGGTGCATTCTTCTTGGTAAGATTAGTTAGCGGAGTTGTTATGGACGTGAAATTGTGAATGAAAGTTCTGTAGTACCCTGCAAGTCCCAGGAATGACTTAACCTGAGTCTTGGTGGCGGGTGGAGTGGCTTCACTGATCTTGATGATCTTCTCAGGCAGCGTCCTGGTGAACCCTCCTCCTATCACGTGACCAAGGTACCTGACCTCCTTGCACCCCAACTCACACTTAGTGGGTTTTGCAACCATTCCTACTTCCTGTAGTCTTGCCAACACCTGCCTTAGCAAGGTCAGATGTTCTTCCCACGTAGCAGAGTGGATGAGCACATCGTCCACGAACACTTCTACTCCAGTAATTCCCCCCAAGACCTTGCTCATAGTTCTGTTGAACACGGCTGGGGCGTTCACCAGTCCAAACGGAAGAACTGTGAATTGGAAGAGACCTTCGCTTGTCATGAAGGCAGTGCAGCGTTTACTGTCTTCATCTAGTGGAATCTGCCAAAATCCTTTTGTCAGATCGAGCTTGGAGAAATAGCAACTGGAAGCTAACCTCGAGAAGATCTCATTTTGATTGAACATCGGTTTAGCATCAAACTCTATGATGGAGTTCAACTTCCTGAAGTCGAGGCAGATGCGCACACCTCCCCCAGGCTTCTTCACTAACACCATCGGGCTTGAGTACGGTGAGGTCGACTTCTCTATTACTCCCGCATTAATCATAGATGCCAGTTCTTCTCTCACCTGTGGTACAAGGTGATGAGGAACAGGATATGGTTTTGTTCGTACCGCTTGCTGCTCTAGCAAAGGTATGTGGTAACCCTCTACCTTCACTACCTTAGTGACGTCAGAGAGTACCTCCTTGTACTCTGCTACCAGTCGAGTAACCTGGTCGACTTGATCTTCAGACAGCTGATCATCAACCTTAACATCTCGCTGTGTCTCCTGCTGCTGTTGATTGAAGAGACCTGGCTGACCTACCTCCTCGTCGGCGGTTATCACTGAGACACCGGCGATCGTTGCTGAGAGCAGAGGGTGGTCGATCGGCCCTGTCGATGTCGAGCCCCGCGGTCCTCTCCTGTTCTTACGTCTTACATGCTTCTTCGGCTTTGTGGATCCATCTACAGGAGGGTCCTCGTAGCGTTGGAGCATGTTGCGTTCTTTTGCTTGTTTCACCTTTGCAAACACTCCCTGAATGTCTCGTAATTTCAAAGATTTTCCTGGGCGAGTCGGCGTGTTGCTCTCTGACCTCGTAGTGACAGCTGCCACGAGCGAGTTACCTGTTCATGGAGTTGCTGTCGCTTCAACCAGAGGTTTTGCTTTTCTCTCCATAACTTCACAGCTTGCTTTCCCTTATTCTTCAGCTGGGTGAGGGTGTGGTCACTCTGCGACGTCATCCCCGGGCGAGTCACCCGCTCCAGCTGACTGAGGGCAGCCGCACTCAGCTGAGGCAGCAGCTTCCTCACTCTCCCCCATATTCTTTGAGGGTGGACTTGGGCAATCAGAGATTCCCGGTACATTTCCCAATAAAAGTCCATATACAGGACGTTCCTGTTGAACGGCGCGGATTTTACTTTTGATGTAAGGTGTGTCGACCCACACATACACCTCCACCATCTCTTTAGTATAGCCATTTGGGAATTTGACATGGATATGTCTACCGGTCTCAGACCCTGGCTGTACTAGGCTTTTTCTCACCATGTGAGTAGTGGCTCCTTTGTCAAGGAAAATTTTCGCCGATTTTCCGTTAACATTTCCGTCTACTACCTCAAGGGTCCAAGCTAGTGGATCCTTTCCAACGTTGGGATGATTCTTACCACTTGAGCTCACACCTGCTGTGTAACCTGATTTCGGTTTTACCTTGCAATCAGCTGCACGATGTCCTGGCTTACCACAGGTGTAGCACCTGTGCACATGCTTGTTGGAGGAGTTTCCCTGCTCCCCCGACACACCAGTCTTAAGCTTAGCTCCATCGCCAATACTAGTAGCATGATGCTTCTCGTGTGGCTTCACCCCTTTCACCTGTCTCCTGGCCCCAGCCCACAGATCAGCTTGCTTGACCATAGACAGATTTGACACAATTTCTTGCTCTTTAAGCTTGACACGCAGAGACGATTCGCATGCTTCTAAGAACTGTTCACGAATCATCAGTTGATAGAACTCCATGCTCCCAGGAGCAGTCTCCATGAGTTCACAGTAACGGTTTAGACTCGATTCTAACCGCTGTAACATTAGCACATATGTCTCTCCTTTTTGCAATTGAGCCCTACGGAAATTCTCTAGCATCCGGTCTGCAATAATGCCAAAACCGTTCAGCAGCGCTGTTGTCAATGCCTCGTAATCTCCGCGCTGGTGCGGACCCAGACTGTGGTAGATAGTTAGTGCCCTACCCTTTAACAATGCACTAAGAGCGAGTGCCCACTTTGATCTTTCCCACCCGCAATCAGCGGCGTGACCTTCGAAACGCTTGATGTATGCATCCATCGAGTCGTCCCTCTCATCAAAGTTAGCTAGTTTAGGTAGTTTGACAGTCTTACCTTGTTCAACGTTAGTCTCTGTTGAACGACCACTTGTCTGGTCATCCTGCCTTGCTTGCAACTGCATGCGCGCTATGCGTTCAGTACTTTCTCGGTTCTGCTGATCAGTTCAGCGTTTGTTTTCTCTCTCCTGCTGATCAGTCCACAGTTTGCTTTCTCTGTCCTGCTGATCAGTCCAGAGTTTCATAGCTTGCTCTGCTACTTTATTCCCTTCGAATCCCAACTCCCTAACTTGGTTACGGTATTCCTCTAAGGTGAATAATTGCGAGCCTGTAATACCTACTCTTTGAGTTGGTGTCGTCCACAAGGACCTTTTGGGCCGAGATTCTTTCCCATAGAATCCCCCCAACGGAGTATTTAAAGGGCTAGATTCCCGCGTGACTCCGTTTTCTTCCGCAGCGCGCGTGATTCTAGTATAAAAAAAAAAAATAAAATGTTTATTTAGGTAAGGTACATACATACAATAAATTTTTACAAAGATTGGTTGACTTATAGGTAGAGCTAGTACATACAATGCCTAAAGCCACTATTACGCAAAGCGTTTCGGGCATGATAAACTTAAATGACAAGCTTAATACTAATTGAGCATAATGAGTAGAATGAAAACAAGAAATGAAAACATAGCTGAAAAAGCAGCACAAATACAATTAAGTCGACAAACAGCGCTCTTTAAAAAAAAACAGACATTGGTTGACAATAGAAGGGTAAGGTAGGTTACAGGGAATTTATTAGGTAGTGCTTCGTTTTTATCTTAAACTGGTTGAGAGAGGTACAGTCTTTAACATGGTTGGGAAGGTCATTCCACATTCTGGGCCCCTTGATTTGTAGAGCATTTCTAGTTTGATTAAGTCGTACTCTAGGAATATCAAAACTGTATTTATTTCTGGTGTGGTGCTCATGGGTTCTGTTACAACCTTCTATGAAGCTTTTGAGATCAGGATTGGCATTATAGTTTAGCGTTTTATATATGTATAATACACATGAGAGAATGTGCAGTGACTTAATGTCTAACATATTCAGAGATTTGAGTAGGGGTACCGAGTGATGTCTGGGGCCAGAGTTGGATATTGTCCTAATAGCAGCTTTGTGTTGAGTAATTAGAGGACGTAAGTGATTTTGGGTAGTAGAGCCCCAAGCACAAATATCATAGTTGAGATATGGATAGATAAGGGAGTAATAGAGAGTCACCAGGGCAGGGCGTGGTACATAATATCTGATCTTAGAAAGAATGCCAACAGTTTTTGAAACTTGTTTTGATATATTTGGAATGTGTCCCTGGAAATTCAGCTTCTGGTCAATGAGAATGCCAAGGAATTTGCCATCTAATTTGTTACAAATTTGGGTATTGTTTATTTTGAGATTTATTTGATTAGAGGATTTATTGCCAAACAGAATATAGAAAGTTTTGTCAATGTTAAGGGTGAGTTTGTTGGCAGTTAGCCAAAGATGGACTTTATTTAGCTCAGTATTTACTGTGGCATTTAGAGCAAGGGGGTCAGGACTGGAATAAATGAAGGTTGTGTCGTCAGCAAATAGAATTGGTTTGAGGTGTTGGGAGGCATTTGGAAGGTCATTAATGTAGATGAGAAAGAGGAGAGGGCCAAGTATGCTGCCCTGAGGAACACCAATGTTGATGGGTAGGGTGGGAGAAATTGTATTATTCACAGAAACATATTGGAGCCTGTCAGTAAGGTAGGATTTGAGGTATTGTAGGGAGTGTCCTCTGACTCCATAATGATGTAATTTAAGAAGAAGGTTTTGGTGGTTGACAGTATCAAAAGCTTTACGCAGGTCCACAAATAACCCAACAGCGAACTCATTTTTATCAAGAGCTGTATGAATCGAGTTAAGCATACTAATAAGTGCATCGTTAGTGCTTTTTTTGGGTCTGAAGCCATATTGGCAAGGGCTAAGTATATTGAGTTTGGCTAGATATGAGTAAAGCTGCTTATAGATTAGTTTTTCAAAAAATTTTGACAAGTTTGGCAGGATTGATATAGGTCCGTAGTTGTTAACATCCGTGAGATCACCACATTTGTGGACATTTGTGGACATCATTCTCGGTGACGTCACCCACAGGGGTCTCTACCTCCAAGTTGTCTCTCACTGGAGTCTCTCCCACTGTGTTATCTCTCACCAGAGTCTCACCACCGGTAGCCTCATGTAGTGTGATGAGACTCTTACACGCCACCTCAGTACTACCCTGCATGTTTGCTTGTAGCATCACCTCTTCCACGGCCCTCATGTGCTGTTCCACTCGTTCCTTACACTCTTGCTCAGCAAGAGTGTCGTAGTCATCAGGTCTACGAGCGGTCAAGGCCAGGTGAAGATGCAGGTAGCGCTGTTTGTACTCTACACACTCAGACATACTGGTGGTGTGTGTGTACCTAACAGGGTGTTAAACATCCTCTGAATACTACTCGTCACTTTTGAATTTTCAGGGAAAATTTAAGTGCGAAATTTTACTGTACAATCTAGCTCATAGGTTCCAACTAAGCCAAACACGTTGGGCGCCAGATGTGGGGGTTTTCTTTTTTGCTTTCACGACTGCAATGCGTACGTCGCCAATGTACATGTGGCAGACGCTTCACGAAACTGTCGGAATTAGCAGTGTAGAAAATACGAGAGCAACCGTACAGGGCCTGGGAGCAAGGTCGAGTTAGAGTCCTTGAGGGTCTCTTCTCAGACTAGTCTCACCTGGTCCTGCTCCACGTTGATCGTTAGAATCTCCTCAATGATGTAACACTTTAAGGGACTCCTAGGGTCCTCATCACATTTATAGTTTGTGACTTATAGGCAACTCGGTGTTGAAGACACTTAGAGCTGAAGGCTTGAGTAATGTTGGCAGTATTCAGAAGTGGTTCAACGCAAACACCACTTAAAGCTTAACAGTAGTTTACTAACTTAACCACTAATACACAGAGTGTTTGATTTACTTTAGATTGGCGTCAGCAAAGCTATGGTTGCATTAGCGAGACTCTTGACGTCTGGCTTATCGACTTGTATCCACTCGTGGAGAAACACCTAACTTAACACAATTGACAGCCAACTTAACACAATTGACAGCCAATCATAACACGGCAACCTAACTGCCGGTATGCAAAGGGATCACAAGAGTTCTAACCGGATACTCGGTAATAATGATATGCAATAAATCACAAATACACTGCCAATGGAACAGGCAATAACATGCACAATAATAATGTCACACAATAACTAAATGTGTGGTGTATGTGAAACTCACATTCACAGACGAGTGAAATGCCGTGATACCACACAGATAACCACGCATTCACCGTTGATTTACCTATAACCTGTGACAGGTATGAGAAGGTGAGAATTGTGGTTGATACCTCAGATCAACAGACACAATAAAACAATGACAAGATCTTGTACTTACAGATAAGGTACCTTTCCTTACTCACTCACTCAAGCACATTTATACAAGCACTCGTAGGTGGCCTGATAGCTGGTTTCCTCGTTCTTAAGTGAGACCATTGACGACAGGTTTTCCCACAAACCGTACTTGACACGGGACAGGAGAACGTGCTGTATGCTTAACAGACAGACACGCACACACACACTTGGCACTGGCGGTGAGTAAGGGTGGTGACGTCACGTGGTACAGTGAGGGAGACGGCGGCTGTGGTACCATACAGGTACACTTGTGGTAAAGTCACACACAGATTACTTAGGCGGCGGCACTGCCTTAGTTCACTCTAGGTCACTCACAACGATTTTTATCACCAGGGGTTACCTGATACCAGTCTGTTTCGCTCTGGAGATTTGTCACTTTAGGCTTCTGAACAATATACTCACACTCGTGATTCTGGGCGAGTGTGTGGTATATCGAAAAGACGCTGAGTTAACTTGACGGTGTTCAGTCTAGTGGCCGAATAGACAGAACAGAACAAGTCCTCTTTGCAAGAGATCCCTCACGAGAATGGTTTTACAAGGGCTGCCGGTCATCTCATGGCATCCAACACAAAGAGTTACAACTTGACCAATAGCATTGCAGCAAATGAGTGGGAACCAATCATATTGACCGTTCGATAATTAGTAGCAGGAGTGACGTCATGAACACGTCACGACCACGTCATAGCTGTTATTTCCATTGCGCCGGTTGAGGTTGACCTCAGGGTCACACTGTCGCCTCGCAGGCGTCCCCTCTACTCTTCTCACGGTCTGCACCGGCCAATGTACTCACTGACCCTTGGTGGCAAGTATGCCTAACTCCCTGTATCTACTTCCTGCCTGGACATACGGCGGCCTCCGTATTATGAAAGTGTTCCTGGTTAAGTGGGCAGTCTGGAGATATCCAACATGCCAGGTCACTATCCAGGGTTAAGAGAGATAGGCTTGTGCACAAGATCAGTGCACTGTGCACTGCAATGAGCCATTCAAATCAGCTGTGGGAGAATCTTGAGAGACACTCTCACACCAACAGTTTTTGAAACTTTTTTGATATATTTAGAATGTGTCCCTGAAAATTCAGCTTGTGGTCAATGAGAATGCCAATGAATTTGCCATCTAATTTGTTACAAATTTGGGTATTGTTTATTTTGAGATTTATTTGATTAGAGGTTTTATTGCCAAACAGAATATAGAACGTTTTGTCAATGTTAAGGGTGAGTTTGTTGGCAGTTAGCCAAAGATGGACTTTCTTTAGCTCAGTATTTACTGTGGCATTCAAATAAATAAGTAAATAAATAAATGCTTATTTAGGTAAGGTACATACATAAAAGAGATTTACTAAGAGTGATGCATTTATAGATAGAGCTAGTACATACAATGCCTAAAGCCACTATTACGCAAAGCGTTTCGGGCATGAAAAACATTAATGACTAAAGCTTAATACTAATTGAGTAAAAAGAATAAAAAGTGTTGAGAACAAATAAAAATAGAGACAAAAAAGGGGGGAACATGGCTGAAAAAGCAGCACAAATACAATTAGGTCGACAAACAGCGTTATATAAAAAAAAACAGACATAGATTGACAATAGAGGGGTAAGGTAGGTTACAGGGAATTTATTAGGTAGTGCTTCGTTTTTATCTTAAACTGGTTGAGAGAGGTACAGTCTTTAACATGGTTGGGAAGGTCATTCCACATTCTGGGTCCCTTGATATGAAGAGCATTTCTAGTTTGATTAAGTCGTACTCTAGGAATATCAAAACTGTATTTATTTCTGGTGTGGTGCTCATGGGTTCTGTTACAACCTTCAATGAATCTTTTGAGGTCAGGATTGGCATTACAGTTCAGCGTTTTATATATGTATAATACACATGAGAGAATGTGCAGTGACTTAATATCTAACATATTCAGAGATTTGAGTAGGGGTACCGAGTGATGTCTGGGGCTAGAGTTGGATATTATCCTAATAGCAGCTTTGTGTTGAGTAATTAGAGGACGTAAATGATTTTGGGTAGTAGAACCCCAAGCACAAATACCATAGTTGAGATATGGATAGATGAGGGAGTAATAGAGAGTCACCAGGGCAGGGCGTGGTACATAATATCTGATCTTAGAAAGAATGCCCACAGTTTTTGAAACTTTTTTTTTATATATTTAGAATGTGTCCCTGGAAATTCAGCTTGTGGTCGATGAGAACGCCAAGGAATTTGCCATCTAATTTGTGACAAATTTGGGTATTGCTTATTTTGAGATTTATTTGATTAGAGGTTTTATTGCCAAACAGAATATAGAACGTTTTGTCAATGTTAAGGGTGAGTTTGTTGGCAGTTAGCCAAAGATGGACTTTCTTTAGCTCAGTATTTACTGTGGCATTTAGAGCAAGGGGGTCAGGACTGGAGTAAATGAAGGTTGTGTCGTCAGCAAATAGAATTGGTTTGAGGTGTTGGGAGGCATTTGGAAGGTCATTAATGTAGATGAGAAAGAGGAGAGGGCCAAGTATGCTGCCCTGAGGAACACCAATGTTGATGGGTAGGGTGGGAGAAATTGTATTATTCACAGAAACATACTGGAGCCTATCAATAAGGTAAGATTTGAGATATTGCAGGGAGTGTCCTCTGACTCCATAATGATGTAATTTAAGAAGAAGGTTTTGGTGGTACATATTAATGGTGTACTGGTTTACTGGTGTACTGGTTTAGTAATGGTTTGGTGTACATATTAATGGATTTAAGTATTCCCTTTGTAAGCCAAGGATTGTTAAGCCTTTTGGTTGTGACTTGTTTCGTAATCATAGGACAGTGGGTGTAATAAAGGCTGAGAGTTTTTTTTAATAAAAGATTGCACTGCTAGGTTGATGTCCCCTGTGTTACCTAACTCGAACTCCCAGTTGACATTAGCAGCAGCAGTTATAAAATTGTCTACAGCAGTTTCATTGTGCAGCCTAAAGCTTAACTCCCTTGTCTCTAGATGTGGTTCACATTCACATTGAATGTGAATTCACAATAAGAAGCAAAATCAGAAATATTCAGGCACAGGCAGAAGTAGAGAGGAGAAGTATAATGTATGAGAGAAGTCAAACCATGCAACACTACATGTATGTGAGTCAAAACACCCATTTCACTTATGGTAAAAGGAGAAATGCTTGGAGTGACTCTGTGTACATATGCGGCTCAGGCTTGGGTACAAATATTACTGGGAATATGGGATAGGTGTTCATGATAATGACACGAAGTGTAAACTATGTGGTATGTTAAGGTCTCACACCATAGCTCCATAGCTCATTATGTTCTTGATTGCCCGTTTAATAATGTATATAGAAACACTGAGATAAGGACTGTTCCCGAACAAATAGCCTGGATGTGTCAGAACGGAAAGGTTGATGCTATTTTTGAGAGGTATAAGTATTTTGCACCAAAACTAATTTTTTTGTTGAATTATCTGCATGTCTCTAGCAAATTGTGTATACAGTATACCTAGGTCATAAAAGTATTTATGTGTACGTCTGATACCATACTGGTTGTGTAAAGGAGGAAATGTATATGTTTATCTCTCAGAATGTTTGCTAATATGTTTATTGTTTGTGATATGTATCTATGTACGTATTAACACGATGTGCTGAACGGGGTGAGAATAGCTTGAGCTACTTCATCTCTTTGTGTGTATTTTACGTCAATAAACTTATTTCAATTTCAATTTCACGTTGTCAATGTACGGAGTGTCTAAACTGCCACTTTTATACAACTACAAATATCTTTGGTTTTACTTAATATATTGAATGTGCTAGCATTGTATGTATGTATTTTACCTAAATAAACCTTTGAATTTCAATTTTTAATTTTTAAAAAATATTTGTCTGGTAAAGGTTTTATATATTGCTCCCATTTCTGTCTTTCTTCTGACAAATAAATAATTTAAGTTATCAAGATGTTTTCAACCATATTTTTTCGGCGTTCGACTATTCCAACATGGGCGACCATTTTGGAAACGCGATACTTGGGTTAACACACTGATACTTGGGTCAGATTCATTATGGTTCGGAACACATTCACTATGGGAGAGCTGTTTCCTTCAAAAAGCAAAATCGTGTAGCATTATGTTTAAAGAAACAATTCCAAGTACATTCTTTGATTGAAAAACAAGAGGATAAATCCAAGTCTTAATTTTAATGACCAGTTATAAACAAAAATAAGAAGCAGGAAAAATGATATGTGGAACCAGACAAAAACATTGGAACCATTAGGTGATGAGAGGGTAAACAACCATGACATTTTAGCAGCGCCACAGCCGGTGATGTCCAGCACGAGCATTAAGGGAAAACCTTGACACAAACTGCACCTATCATAAAGAAGAAGCACCACCATTGACGGGTCCATAGAATTACCCAAATCGACCCAAATCAGACCAAAACTACCCAAATCGTATTAGCATTACGTAAGTAATGAAGAAATATGGTATATTTACTTACTATAATGTTGGTGCTACACGTAGAACATGATCAAACCTATTTTTACTCTGAAATAATCTAATTTCATAACGAAATGAGACGTAAATATGTGAGAGGTGACGCCATAGGAAGTCGACGGTCCAAGCGACAATTGTGTGGAGCGACTTATCCAAGATATATGGTCGCCTGGAGAGTGTTTGGAGAGTGTTTGCTGCCATAACAGCCTCCTGTACACAGTGATCCAGTCGTCGTATTTCATGGCTCAAATTGTCGCAAATTTAATTGGTAATATTAACAAGTAGAATGTGTATTTATAATAATATTTTTCATAAACAGCCACAAAATATTTAATATTTATTAAAAAAAAGTGTCTGGAAGTTAAATCAATTCCACATGACAATAAATTTGTTATATAGATACTAGCGTTATTCGTTGGTATGCGTTCGCTATTTAAACTACTCCAGTCCTTTTCGTTCATAGAACACCGAACCCTACACGCTCTCTGATATATTGCTTAATTAACAAATATTCACAAAAAAAGATTATATTTATATATGTTATCAGAAAGGCAGATATAAAATAGTTTGTGTTAATGCATCACAGAGATTATACCTTATTAGAGAGGAAAAATATTCATATTTTAAATAAGGCTTCTTGGCCGACGCTCTCCCTTTCGATGGGAACTATGACCTTTTGAAAATCAATGTTAATTGAATCTATATATTGTAAAAAACGAAGTTTTTTATGTCATCAGAAAGACATATAAGCTGCATGTTAATACTTTGGTATAAATATAACTGAAGTGAAAGTGAAGATATATGCCTTTTTATAGTTACTTGATGGCTCGCTCAGGGAGTGTGAAGGCCTCCACACAAGCCAATCAATTTTATAATTAATGTACATATATGCAAAGTAACGTCAAAGGTTTTTATTTCAGAATAAAGACAGATGTAGACGATAATGTAAATACATTTCAAGGAAAACATATCTTAAATGAAAGCAAAGATATGGTCAAATAAATAGGCAATACCACACCATCGCCAGTGTCCGGACACATGAATATTCGCATTAGGTAGGTGAAAGGAAATGTACCCAACCATTTCCATTTACGCGACCAGTTTCCGTTCTTATGTTCTTACATTTATTTAAATTTATCATCATCATCATTTACAGAAATAAATTAACATAAAAATGTAGTAATTTTAATACACAAAACAGAAGTAGATATGTATGTAAATTATGACGCAGGATAGGATCACTATTGCAGAACTATTCGCATACTTTGCGTCATTATATACAGTACTGAAATTTAAAAAAAATCGCGGAATTCAGAGATAACACCATCATTGGTGTCCAAGAGAAGTGTAAGTACTTCATTTATAATGATGTGCTGCCCGAAATCTTAGCGAAGTATCTAAAATTTGCTTACTGTAAGTAATTCATGCAAATGATTGTAAAGCTGCCGCCCAGTTGGTTGGGTGTGGAGCACATGACTGTAAAGCTGCCGCCCAGTTGGGTGGGTGTGGAGCACATGACTGTTAAGCTGCCGCCCAGTTGGTTGGGTGTGGAGCACATGACTGTAAAGCTGCCACCCAGTTGGGTGGGTGTGGAGCACATGACTGTTAAGCTGCCGCCCAGTTGGGTGGGTGTGGAGCACATGACTGTAAAGCTGCCGCCCATTTGGGTGGGTGTGGAGCACATGACTGTTAAGCTGCCGCCCAGTTGGGTGGGTGTGGAGCACATGACTGTTAAGCTGCCGCCCAGTTGGGTGGGTGTAGAGCACATGACTGTTAAGCTGCCGCCCAGTTGGGTGGGTGTGAAGCACATGACTATTAAGCTGCCGCCCAGTTGGATGGGTGTGGAGCACATGACTGTTAAGCTGCCGCCCAGTTGGGTGGGTGTGGAGCACATGACTGTTAAGCTGCCGCCCAGTTGGGTGGGTGTGGAGCACATGACTATAAAGCTGCCGCCCAGTTGGGTGGGTGTGGAGCACATGACTATAAAGCTGCCGCCCAGTTGGGTGGGTGTGGAGCACATGACTGTTAAGTTACCGCCCAGTTGGGTGGGTGTGGAGCACATGACTGTTAAGCTGCCGCCCAGTTGGGTGGGTGTGGAGCACATGACTGTAAAGCTGCCGCCCAGTTGGGTGGGTGTGGAGCACATGACTGTTAAGCTGCCGCCCAGTTGGGTGGGTGTGGAGCACATGACTTAAGCTGCCGCCCAGTTGGGTGGGTGTGGAGCACATGACTGTTAAGCTGCCGCCCAGTTGGGTGGGTGTGGAGCACATGACTTAAGCTGCCGCCCAGTTGGGTGGGTGTGGAGCACATGACTGTTAAGCTGCCGCCCAGTTGGGTGGGTGTGGAGCACATGACTGTTAAGCTGCCGCCGAGTTGGGTGGGTGTGGAGCACATGACTGTTAAGCTGCCGCCCAGTTGGGTGGGTGTGGAGCACATGACTATAAAGCTGCCGCCCAGTTGGGTGGGTGTGGAGCACATGACTATAAAGCTGCCGCCCAGTTGGGTGGGTGTGGAGCACATGACTGTTAAGCTGCCGCCCAGTTGGGTGGGTGTGGAGCACATGACTGTTAAGCTACCGCCCAGTTGGGTGGGTGTGGAGCACATGACTATAAAGCTGCCGCCCAGTTGGGTGGGTGTGGAGCACATGACTGTTAAGCTGCCGCCCAGTTGGGTGGGTGTGGAGCACATGACTGTTAAGTTACCGCCCAGTTGGGTGGGTGTGGAGCACATGACTGTTAAGCTGCCGCCCAGTTGGGTGGGTGTGGAGCACATGACTGTAAAGCTGCCGCCCAGTTGGGTGGGTGTGGAGCACATGACTGTTAAGCTGCCGCCCAGTTGGGTGGGTGTGGAGCACATGACTTAAGCTGCCGCCCAGTTGGGTGGGTGTGGAGCACATGACTGTTAAGCTGCCGCCCAGTTGGGTGGGTGTGGAGCACATGACTTAAGCTGCCGCCCAGTTGGGTGGGTGTGGAGCACATGACTGTTAAGCTGCCGCCCAGTTGGGTGGGTGTGGAGCACATGACTGTTAAGCTGCCGCCGAGTTGGGTGGGTGTGGAGCACATGACTGTTAAGCTGCCGCCCAGTTGG
Organism: Procambarus clarkii; assembly: GCF_040958095.1. Classification (NCBI taxonomy): domain Eukaryota; kingdom Metazoa; phylum Arthropoda; class Malacostraca; order Decapoda; family Cambaridae; genus Procambarus; species Procambarus clarkii. Next base: position 36,245,692 of record NC_091190.1, read on the forward strand.
GTGGGTGTGGAGCACATGACTATAAAGCTGCCGCCCAGTTGGGTGGGTGTGGAGCACATGACTATAAAGCTGCCGCCCAGTTGGGTGGGTGTGGAGCACATGACTGTTAAGCTGCCGCCCAGTTGGGTGGGTGTGGAGTACATGACTGTTAAGCTACCGCCCAGTTGGGTGGGTGTGGAGCACATGACTGTTAAGCTGCCGCCCAGTTAGGTGGGTGTGGAGCACATGACTGTAAAGCTGCCGCCCAGTTGGGTGGGTGTGGAGCACATGACTGTTAAGCTGCCGCCCAGTTGGGTGGGTGTGGAGCACATGACTGTAAAGCAGCCGCCCAGTTGGGTGGGTGTGGAGCACATGACTGTTAAGCTGCCGCCCAGTTGGATGGGTGTAGAGCAAGACTAGTAATTGGACGACTCACCATAGATGTAAAGTGCCTAGTATAGTGACTTGTGAGCCTCTTGTTGAATCACTTGTGATACAAAGATTATTGATGTGTGTATTTGTGTAGGTGATTGAATATGTATGTGAATGTATATGTATGTATATGTATATATGCAATTGACGATCACGAAACAATAATCATTTGTATGCGGAAAATTCCATATTTCATTTCTGTGGATTTACCGCATATGTATATATATGTACATGTATGTATGATTATGTGTACATGTATATATAACATTAATAAGAGGAAATGAAGATGAAGAAATGATAAAAAGAATGGCAATAGTGGATAGTAGTAACACACTTAAGAATTATTCAGTAATAAATACAAACTCGTCCTTCACCTATGATAAAGGAAAGTCAACTTGGAAGGATTCAATTTACATGAGATTAAGATTAGGATACAAATATATCTGGCAATACGGAGTTGATGTCAGTGAAAAAGATAAGGATTGTAAATTATGTAGTATGCCGCACGCCCACACCTTAGAACATTATGTATTAGAGTGACAACTTATTGATAACTATAGAAATAAGGAAATAAGTAATGTACCACATCAAATTGTTTGTATGTGTGATAATGGTATGATAGACAGTATACTTAGGAGCTACAAAAATTTTGCCGCAAGAGTGTAACAATTAGATGCTGTACTTACTATATTAACCTGCAATGTTAAATGGGATTCTTGTAATGTTAATTGTCTATTTGTACTTACTGAATTTGTGCGCCCCTTGAGGGACTTGAAGTAGAGGGGGTAGAAATAGCCTAAGTTACTCTATCCCTTTGAGATGTATTTTTTTCTTGTCTCAATAAACATACTTGAACGTGAACTGTAAATATTTGTGGCTTCCTGACCATAAAGTTACCGCCGCAGTCGAGGGTAAGAGACCGGATGTACCCCATATACAAGCCGCACTAGCTATTAGTTCATAAAAGCTGACAACTTACCCAGATAAACATTACTTCCTAATTATATATATATATGCAAATAATACAATTAAAATGTTTAAAACGTGATTATATATATGTATCATGTGGACAGTTTTTAATGTAATTTTTTCTCCTGATATTCGGGTTCTTCATTATGCTTCATCTTGAGGCAAAGCCCAATACCTTACGCCATATTGATGCTCTGTCTACAGATCATTCTCTCTCTCTCTCTCTCAAATCATATACATTGATGGTTTCCTACACCGCCACACGGGTGCAGCTGCAAGTGCAGTTGCCTCTACCCATCAGACAGAACTATTTGCCTTGCTTGTTACACTAAAATGTGTACAAGTGTGTGTGTCTATGTATGTATTAACACGATGTACTGAACGGGGTGAGAATAGCTTGAGCTACCTCATCCACTTGTGTGTATTTTACCTCAATAAACTTATTTCAATTTCAATTTCAATTCAAGTCTCCAAACTTGATGCATTAATTGTAAGTGATTTTCTACCATCCTGCATTAATTGTAAGTGATTTCTATCATGCTTAATTGCGCGCAACTCTCTAAGACACAATTGTAACATGACCGTGTCTGAAGCTAGACAGAAAACACAACATTATTAGTGATGGTAACATAAGCCATTTCATGTGAATTCCATCTTCGTTGACCTCCGAAACTTGAGGAATGGTCCAGAAAATAGCTACTAAAGTTTAAGTCAAGTGTGAAGATACTTTAGTTGATACTTAGATACTTCCAATAAGTGTAAACATAAGTGCTGACGATGCTACCTTCCTCTATTCAGACCCCAACCCAAACGCACTATATAATAATGAAAATAATAGATTTAAAAAGTCCACTCATGGATGTAAACTAACAAACTCACATCAAACATAAAAAAGACCGACTACTATTTTTGTTCGAAAGTAAATCCTGAAACCAAATTCAACTTCAGATACACAATGTTAACATTAGCAATAATGATTATGGAAAGTTCCTTGACCCATAGACAGTTCCATAGACAAGAGACTGAACTTCAGCATCCACATACAACACATATGTGAGTGGTGAGTGAGAGAGAAAGAGAGAGAGAGAGAGAGAGAGAGAGAGAGAGAGAGAGAGAGAGAGAGAGAGAGAGAGAGAGAGAGAGAGAGAGACAGAGAGAGAGACAGACAGAGAGAGAGAGAGAGACAGAGAGAGTGAGAGAGTATTCACCTAGTTGTGCAGGCGCGGGTTGAGCTCTGCTCATTCGGCCCGCCTCTCAACTGTCAATCAACTATTACTGACTAACTAATTTTTTTTCTCTCGCACACACACACACACACACACACACACACACACACACACACACACACACACACACACACACACACACACACACACAATCGACCGGGTAAACAAGGATAAACTATTCAACACTGGTGGGACGCGAACAAGGGGACACAGGTGGAAACTGAGTACCCACATGAGCCACAGAGACGTTAAAAGGAACTTTTTCAGTGTCAGAGTAGTTAACGGATGGAATGCATTAGACAGTGATGTGGTGGAGGCTGACTCCATACACAGTTTCAAATGTAGGTATGATAGAGCCCAGTAGGCTCAGGAATCTGTACACCAGTTGATTGACAGTTGAGAGGCGGGACCAAAGAGCCAAAGCTCAACCCCCGCAAGCACAAATAGGTGAGTACAAATACGTGAGTACACACATACCAGGAAGCAACCCGTAGCAACTGTCTAATTTCCAGGTACCTATTTACTGCTCGGTGACATCACATTAACATTTACAGAGAGTAGGGAATTAATTAGGTATCTGGGAGCTAGTTAACTGTTGTGGGATGTATATCTTGAGATACTGTATACAATGTTCACAACAGAGCAATGTATAATCATTTCATTGTATACAACACATTGAGAAAGAATGAAGGTTAGATCCGAAAATTATTGTGTGGCTCTCTCATGACTTGTTTCCGGCGCGAAGAGTTGTGAATTTACATGAAAATGTACCAACAAAATCTTGTTACATAGCAGTAGGAGTAACATTTACTCCCTAGGTCCACGAGTCTAGAGCGCTGTCCACTCGGCCACCACCTCCCTTATGAGAGGGAGAGATTGAGTGTGTGTGTGTGTACTCACCTAATTGTGCTTGGGGGGTTGAGCTCTGGCTCTTTGGTCCCGCCTCTCAACTGTCAATCAACTGATGTACAGATTCCTGAGCCTACTGGACTCTATCATATCTACATTTGAAACTGTGTATGGAGTCAGCCTTCACCACATTACTGCCTAATGCATTACATCTGTTAACTATTTTGACACTGAAAAAGTTCTTTCTAACGTCCCTCTGGCTCATTTGGGTACTCAGTTTTCACCTGTGTCCCCTTGTTTGCGTACCACCCGTGTTAAACAGTTTATCTTTATCTACCTTGTCAATTCCTCTGAGAATTTTGTAGGTAGTGATCATGTCTCCCATACTCTTCTGCCTTCTAGTGTCGTGAGGTGCTTTTCTCGCAGCCTTTCTCCGTAGCTCATGCCTCTTAGTTCTGGGACTAGCCTAGTGCCATATCTCTGAACTTTTTCAAGCTTCGCCTTGTGCTTGACAAGGTACGGACTCCATGCTGGGGCCGCATACTCCAGGATTGGTCTTACATATGTGGTATAGAAGGTTCTGAATGATTCCTTACACAGGTTCCTGAAGGCTGTTCTGATGTTAGCCAGTCTCGCATAATCACACACACACGTGTGTGTGTGTGTGTGTGTGTGTGTGTGTGTGTGTGTGTGTGTGTGTGTGTGTGTGTGTGTGTGTGTGTGTGTGTGTGTGTGTGTGTGTGTACTCACCTATATATACTCACCTATATGTGCTTGCAGGATCGAGCATTGACTCTTGGATCCCGCCTTTCTAGCTATCGGTTGTTTACAGCAATGACTCCTGTCCCATTTCCCTATCATACCTAGTTTTAAAAGTATGAATAGTATTTGCTTCCACAACCTGTTCCTCAAGTGCATTCCATTTTTCTACTACTCTCACGCTAAAAGAAAACTTCCTAACATCTCTGTGACTCATCTGAGTTTCCAGTTTCCACCCATGTCCCCTCGTTCTGTTATTATTACGTGTGAACATTTCATCTATTTCCACTTTGTCAATTCCCCTGAGTATTTTATATGTCCCTATCATATCTCCTCTCTCCCTTCTTTTCTCTAGTGTCGTAAGGTTCAGTTCCTTCAGCCACTCTTCATATCCCATCCCTCGTAGCTCTGGGACAAGCCTCGTCGCAAACCTCTGAACCTTCTCCAGTTTCTTTATGTGTTTCTTCAGGTGGGGGCTCCATGATGGCGCGGCATACTCTAAGACGGGTCTCACGTAGGCAGTGTAAAGCGCCCTAAAAGCTTCCTCATTTAGGTTTCTGAATGAAGTTCTAATTTTCGCCAGTGTAGAGTACGCTGCTGTCGTTATCCTATTTATATGTGCCTCAGGAGTTAGATTAGGTGTCACATCCACTCCCAGGTCTCTTTCTCGAATCGTTACAGGTAGGCTGTTCCCCTTCATTGTGTACTGTCCCTTTGGTCTCCTGTCACCTGATCCCATTTCCATAACTTTACATTTACTGGTGTTAAACTCCAGTAGCCATTTCCCTGACCATCTCTGCAGCCTGTTTAAGTCCTCTTGGAGGATCCTACAATCCTCGTCTGTCACAACTCTTCTCATTAATTTTGCGTCATCTGCAAACATTGACATGTATGATTCCACTCCTGTAAACATATCATTTACGTAAATTAGAAAGAGGATTGGTCCCAGCACCGATCCTTGAGGTACTCCACTTGTTACTGTTCGCCAGTCCGACTTTTCGCCCCTTACCATTACCCTCTGGCTCCTTCCTGTTAGGTAGTTCTTCACCCATACTAGGGTGTGTGTGTGTGTGTGTGTGTGTGTGTGTGTGTGTGTGTGTGTGTGTGTGTGTGTGTGTGTAAAATATACACTGAGGACAGGCAGCTTGTGCATGTCTATTCGTTAGGTGTATATCGAGGTCCACCTCCAAGGTCGAACTACTGACCTCCACATTCACCCTGGGCACAAGTAGTCTCGAACCACTAACCCCAGGAGCAGGAGACAGTAGTTCTATTAACTACTTTACCTACAGCATAAAGAAGAATTCCAGAAACAAGAAATGGCAGTTGTTAACTGCTTCTGGAATCCTTCCTCGAATGTAGATGTTGCAAGGTTCTTTGATTATGTAAGTTAACAATAAAGAACTAGATACAAATTAAATGTGTGCTATAAAATATGTGTATGTGACATATATTCATATAAGCACAGACGTTGCGGTATTCAGAGTAAGGACAGTTTTTCCTCAGACCCATGCTCACAGTTCCTAGAAACCAGGACAATTTAGTAATCATGCGAAACTGCGGCATCTCTTACCGAGTCCATTTTGAACAAAAGGTAGTGAACAAAAATATCGAGTACATACAAGCAAAATATATATTCAGGCATTAAGTGTGCAACTTCATCATAGTGAATAATAATAATGGTTCTGTCAACTATGGGTTTCACAATAAACTAAAGGTAACAGGATGAGCATGGGTTGCACAAACTATTGGTAACAGGATGGGTATGGGTTGCACAATAAATTACTGCGCTAGGATGAGTGTGTGTGTGTATATTATAAATATATGTGTGTGTATATATATATATATATATATATATATATATATATATATATATATATATATATATATATATATATATATATATATATATATATATATATATATATATATATATATGTCGTACCTAGTAGCCAGAACGTACTTCTCAGCCAACTATGCAAGGCCCGATTTGCTTGATAAGCCAAGTTTTACGAATTAATATATTTTCTCTAATTTCTTTCTTATGAAATGATAAAGCTACCTATTTCATTATGTATGAGGTCAATGTTTTTTTATTGGAGTTAAAATTAACGTAGATATATGACCGAACCTAACCAACCCTACCTAACCTAACCTATCTTTATACGTTAGGTTAGGTTAGGTAGCCGAAAAAGTTAGGATAGGTTAGGTTAGGTAGGTTAGGTAGTCGAAAAAAAACATTAATTCATGAAAACTTGGCTAATTAGGCATATCGGGCCTTGCATAGTAGGCTGAGAAGTGCGTTCTGGCTACTAGGTACGACATATATATATATATATATATATATATATATATATATATATATATATATATATATATATATATATATTATATATATATATTATATATATATATATATATATATATATATATATATATATATATATATATATATATATATATATATATATATATATATATTAGTATATTTTGGTAGCAGTCTTTCCTGTAGACATATATTATTAAATATGACCGAAAAAGTAAGATTAATAATTCTAACACGAATTTTCTCAATCTTTCGTACATTACGCTTCACTGTTGGAGGTAAATAAAAAATCACTTCTCCAAAATTCATTTTTATTTCTAGTCTGACGCGACACGGGCGCGTTTCGTAAAACTTATTACATTTTCAAAGACTTCACAAATACACAACTGATTAGAACTTGCGTTTCTCTGATTTTATATCTACATTTGAGTGAGGTGGGAAGGGTGATGTGGCATTAACACAAGACAGAACAATAGGGGATATTAATAGGGTATTAAAAGTATCAACACAAGACAGAACAGAAACAATGGGTATTGAATAGAAGTGTTTGTAGAAAGCCTATTGGTCCATATTTCTTGATGCTTCTATATTGGAGCGGAGTCTTGAGGTGGGTAGAATATAGTTGTGCAATATTTGGCTGTTGATTGCTGGTGTTGACTTCTTGATGTGTAGTGCCTCGCAAACGTCAAGCCGCCTGCTATCGCTGTATCTATCGATGATTTCTGTGTTGTTTACTAGGATTTCTCTGGCGATGGTTTGGTTATGGGAAGAGATTATATGTTCCTTAATGGAGCCCTGTTGCTTATGCATCGTTAAATGCCTAGAAAGAGATGTTGTTGTCTTGCCTATATACTGGGTTTTTTGGAGCTTACAGTCCCCAAGTGGGCATTTGAAGGCATAGACGACGTTAGTCTCTTTTAAAGCGTTCTGTTTTGTGTCTGGAGAGTTTCTCATGAGTAGGCTGGCCGTTTTTCTGGTTTTATAGTAAATCGTCAGTTGTATCCTCTGATTTTTGTCTGTAGGGATAACGTTTCTATTAACAATATCTTTCAGGACCCTTTCCTCCGTTTTATGAGCTGTGGAAAAGAAGTTCCTGTAAAATAGTCTAATAGGGGGTATAGGTGTTGTGTTAGTTGTCTCTTCGGAGGTTGCATGGCTTTTCACTTTCCTTCTTATGATGTCTTCGATGAAACCATTGGAGAAGCCGTTATTGACTAGGACCTGCCTTACCCTACAGAGTTCTTCGTCGACTTGCTTCCATTCTGAGCTGTGGCTGAGAGCACGGTCGACGTATGCGTTAACAACACTCCTCTTGTACCTGTCAGGGCAGTCGCTGTTGGCATTTAGGCACATTCCTATGTTTATTTCCTTAGTGTAGACTGCAGTGTGGAAACCTCCGCCCTTTTCCATGACTGTTACATCTAGAAAAGGCAGCTTCCCATCCTTTTCCGTCTCGTAAGTGAAACGCAGCACGGAACTCTGCTCAAATGCCTCCTTCAGCTCCTGCAGATGTCTGACATCAGGTACCTGTGTAAAAATGTCGTCAACATACCTGCAGTATATGGCCGGTTTCAAGTTCATGTCGACTAAGACTTTTTGCTCGATGGTACCCATGTAGAAGTTTGCAAACAGGACACCTAGGGGGAGAACCCATGGCGACCCCATCTACTTGCTTATACATGTGCCCATCCGGGCTCAAGAAGGGTGCCTCTTTAGTACAAGCTTGGAGTAGTTTCCTCAGAATACTTTCTGGCATGTCAAGAGGAGTACAGGCTGGATCACGATACACTCTGTCGGCTATCATTCCGATTGTCTCGTCCACAGGTACGTTGGTAAACAGCGATTCTACGTCCAACGAGGCTCTTATCCCTGTGGCCCGTGCGCCCCGCAGTAAGTCCACAAATTCCTTTGGAGACTTCAGGCTGAAGGCGCAAGGAACATAAGGAGTCAGCAGGCCGTTGAGTCGCTTCGCCAGTCTGTACGTGGGTGTGGGTATCTGGCTAATGATTGGCCGAAGTGGGTTTCCAGGCTTGTGCGTCTTGACATTTCCATACGCATATCCAGGTTTATATTCCCCAATGATCTTTGGCAGGTGGAGTCCGGATTTCTTGGCGTTCACAGTTTCGATCAGTTTGTTGACCTTTGCTTTTAATTCGGCTGTAGTGTCCTTCGTTACCCTTTGGAACTTAGTTTGGTCAGAGAGTATGATGTTCATTTTCGCCAGATATTCGTCTTTTTTAAGAATGACATATATTGGCGACTTGAAACCGGCCATATACTGCAGGTATGTTGACGACATTTTTACACAGGTACCTGATGTCAGACATCTGCAGGAGCTGAAGGAGGCATTTGAGCAGAGTTCCGTGCTGCGTTTCACTTACGAGACGGAAAAGGATGGGAAGCTGCCTTTTCTAGATGTAACAGTCATGGAAAAGGGCGGAGGTTTCCACACTGCAGTCTACACTAAGGAAACAAACATAGGAATGTGCCTAAATGCCAACAGCGACTGCCCTGACAGGTACAAGAGGAGTGTTGTTAACGCATACGTCGACCGTGCTCTCAGCCACAGCACAGAATGGAAGCAAGTCGACGAAGAACTCTGTAGGGTAAGGCAGGTCCTAGTCAATAACGGCTTCTCCAATGGTTTCATCGAAGACATCATAAGAAGGAAAGTGAAAAGCCATGCAACCTCCGAAGAGACAACTAACACAACACCTATACCCCCTATTAGACTATTTTACAGGAACTTCTTTTCCACAGCTCATAAAACGGAGGAAAGGGTCCTGAAAGATATTGTTAATAGAAACGTTATCCCTACAGACAAAAATTAGAGGATACAACTGACGATTTACTATAAAACCAGAAAAACGGCCAGCCTACTCATGAGAAACTCTCCAGACACAAAACAGAACGCTTTAAAAGAGACTAACGTCGTCTATGCCTTCAAATGCCCACTTGGGGACTGTAAGCTCCAAAAAACCCAGTATATAGGCAAGACAACAACATCTCTTTCTAGGCGTTTAACGATGCATAAGCAACAGGGCTCCATTAAGGAACATATAATCTCTTCCCATAACCAAACCATCGCCAGAGAAATCCTAGTAAACAACACAGAAATCATCGATAGATACAGCGATAGCAGGCGGCTTGACGTTTGCGAGGCACTACACATCAAGAAGTCAACACCAGCAATCAACAGCCAAATATTGCACAACTATATTCTACCCACCTCAAGACTCCGCTCCAATATAGAAGCATCAAGAAATATGGACCAATAGGCTTTCTACAAACACTTCTATTCAATACCCATTGTTTCTGTTCTGTCTTGTGTTGATACTTTTAATACCCTATTAATATCCCCTATTGTTCTGTCTTGTGTTAATGCCACATCACCCTTCCCACCTCACTCAAATGTAGATATAAAATCAGAGAAACGCAAGTTCTAATCAGTTGTGTATTTGTGAAGTCTTTGAAAATGTAATAAGTTTTACGAAACGCGCCCGTGTCGCGTCAGACTAGAAATAAAAATGAATTTTGGAGAAGTGATTTTTGATTTACCTCCAACAGTGAAGCGTAATGTACGAAAGATTGAGAAAATTCGTGTTAGAATTATTAATCTTACTTTTTCGGTCATATTTAATAATATATATATATATATATAATTAGGAAGTAATGCTTATTTGGGTAAGTTGTCAGCTTATAAGAACTAATAGCTAGTGCGGCTTGTTTGATTTGATTGTTGCCGCCGAAGGAGGCTAGTTTATTGTGCACCCCATACTCATGCTGTGAGCGGTAGCGCAAAAGCATTACAGAGGGCACAAAAGGTCTTTATCAGACCTCATCTTAGATTATTACATAAACAATTTCTTCAATCCTTCACACCTTATAGATACAATGTCAGCTAGTTACAGAGAAAGTGCTATTACAAGAGCTACATATTTACAGTAAGTCATCATACATTAATGGTAGGTCTTGTCGTTAATACATAATAGTTTGGCCAATGGGGATATTACAGAGTCATAGGGGAGCTTCTGTTTATTATTAATCCTCACAATACACTACTTGTTTCTGAATCTCATATGTCGTTCATCTACTGGAAGCAAAATGTGGGTACAGTGCAAGGATTTCAGGTAATTTATCCATGGTAATAAGATAGGTTGCCATATCATACAGAGTGAGCTTAGATTTATCTCTAAAAGGCTCAATTTTACAACAATCCAAGATATAGTGTTCGAGTGTGTGTCCCTGTCTTTGTCCACACACTTTACACTTTACTTCATCTAGATCCCTATACAAGCCGAACTGCCAGAGATACTTGTAGCCAAGTCTTATACGAGCTGTGACAACATCTGTTAGTCTACTGACTTTGTTACTTGCCCCATACACATGTTTTATTTCACACATTTCATTGTGATGAACGATGGACCTGCTAGTTCCAGTTTGCACTGTTCTACTTTCTTCAAATCCATCCAGGAGTTCTCGTCTAATGACACTTTTAAGGGACCTATTTGATAACTCAAGATTCCATTCAATACTGTCTTTATTTACTGCAGCCTTAGCAAGGGCGTCAACTTTGTCATGTTCCTGCATGCCAATGTGAGAAGGAATCCACAACATTTTCATATTTACCCTCTTGCTAAGTATTCTTATATATCTACGTCTAGCTTCCAAGACAAGCACGTTATTACTTGATTGCAAACTGTTTATTGCTCGTAGTGAGGATAGGGAGTCAGAAATAATTAAGCTGTCTACTTCAGTGTTGTCAATAATTTCGAGTGCTACCAGTATCGCTACCAACTCGGCTTGCATTGTGAACGCCCAGTTACTAATTCGGATATTTCTTTGAATTGTGCTGCCATCGGGCTGATGAGCAATAACAGCACTTCCTGCCCTCCCTGTAGCTGTATTGAGTGATCCGTCAGTGTATATGGTCTGTGCAATGTTGTTTTCAGCTTGTATATAGTGAATGTGTTCTATGGTGCTTAATTTAGCAGCAAGCTGAGCATGAGGGTTGCTTGTGATTAGTTTCTTGGTGGGGTATGCAGGGGTCAGGATGTCAAAAGGTACTATCTGCCAGGGTGGAAGGAAGGGCTGTACTCTTTCATCTGTATATACATCGTGCAGTCCCATCATTTTAATATGAGTGGCAGTTCTTTGAATCCATTTAGACTCGCTAGTTCCATTTCGTATGTGTTCTAACAGTGCAACTGACACAATGTTGTTTTTGTTATCACGCAGCAGCTTTAGTCCCATCATAAGATTAATTTCAAATATTCTATCTCTAATGCTAAGTATATTTAATTCTTTCCGCATGTTGAGAACTTTGGTAGTTATAGGACAGCCAAGTATAATTCTGAGTGCTTCATTTTGCATTTTTTCCAGTCTATCAATACTTTTGCCATTCTGCAGGACCAAAGCTGGTGCATGATAGTCTATCAGAGACCTTATATACGCTAAATACATCATTCTTGCTATTCTAATATTAACACCATATTTCGGGCTGTACCCCACTACAGTTCTGAGAGCCTTGAGTCTGTCTCTACATTGTTGATGTAACTTATTGACTGCAGTTGAGGTACAAGGGACAGAGACACCAAGGTATTTGAAAGAAGAGACATAGTCTATTGGTATGTTGTCTATCTTAAGTTTTCGTAGTCCACTTTTGCGGTTGCCAATTTGTCTGTTAAATACCTTAGTTCTAGCAGCGTTGATTACAAGACCAAGGCTCTCACAAGCTGTATGTATACAATTTAAGACTTTTTGCATTTTGCGGTGGGTTTTAGAATGCACAAGGATGTCATCTGCATAGCTGATAGTGATGTTTGCCGGACTAGTTGGGATTGATTTTAGTAAAGCATTAATTAGAACATTAAACAAGGTAGGACTAAGTACTCTTCCATGTGGGGTGCCTAGTTGCATTACTTTAGTTTCACTCTTGTAGCCTTGGAACAGCGCAGAGGACTTCCGGTTGGTAAGATAGCCTCGTATCCACTGTAATAAATGTCCCCCTATATCCATTCTCGCTAATTCATACATAATCACTTCCCTATTAGCAATATCAAAGGCATTTTTTAAATCAAGAAATGTTGTGTACTTGTGCCTTTTATCTCCATGAACAGTAAGAAAGGTTGTGATACAGTTGTGTACACTTTTACCATGTGTGAAACCATTGATATCAGGTGACATGTGCTCTTTAACTCTATACAATAATCTATTAAGCACCATTCTCTCAAAGGTTTTGCACATGCAACTGGTCAGTGAGATGGGACGGAAAGCATCAGGTTGGCCAGGCTTTGGTACAGGTACCGTAAGACTGGTGGTCCATGATACAGGCAACTGCCCAGAGACATAGCTGGCATTAAACAATTCTAATAATGGGTTACCGGGTACACGATGTAGGATTCTTAGAATATCATAGGTGATACCGTCCTCACCAGGAGCAGTGCTCCTACCCCTGGAGAGGGCTGCATCCAATTCATAATCTGTATATGGAACATCACATTCATCATGTTGCTTGCTCAACATGAAATTTATGAGAGCATTTCTGTCTGTGGACCTCTCCCGCAATTTCTCCCTAGTGCTAGCTGGTAACATTCCAAGGCTGGAAACCTGAGCCCATTTTGCAATTAACTGATTGGCTTTCTGTAGCGGGTTTGGGTGTAAAACTTGTCTACTATTTTTACCAATAATTTTGTTTATGCCTTTCCAGGCTTTGCCCAGGGGAGTATGCAGGTTAAGTCCACTAACAAAACCCTCCCATTTATTTTGTCTCAGTTCAGTCATTCTCTCCCTTGCCGCTGCAAGCGCGGCCTGAAACAGTTTTAACATTTGAGGAGTTCTAAGGTTCTTATATGCTTTACCTGTCTGTCTAGCAATTGATTTAAGCTTTTTTAGTTTAGCATCATCATAGTACTGGTTGTGTCTGACCTGTTAACCAGTACTTCTTTTTGTTTGGCGTGACTCACTATTTTTGATGGCCTCATAGGTATATGGGTACATCCGGTCTCTTACCCTCGACCGCGTCGGTACCTTTATGGTCAGGAAGCCACGGATATTTACAATGGGGCTCGGTCAGTCAATATGATTCCTTTGACATCACTCAACTTATGTATTCTGTTCTCGTATTGACAATTTGAATGATATCAAGAATATTTTGAATATCTTCTGACATAGATGGTGCTGTAGTTGATTGTTGTTCATGACCTGTCCAGTGGGTCGAGACTGGTCTCATTAGCATCTCTCAGATTAGTGGGAAGTAATTCTTGCTGCAAGAATGTGTGTTCTCAGAGCTAACTAGGGTAACTAAAATACTTATTTCCTAAATAAATACTGTAATTGTAAATATTTGAAAATATATGGTATGTTTCCGAATTTCTGACGATATAAAACATATTGTGGTTTATAATTAAGTTCTTAATAGTGATCCTATCCTGCATCATAATTTACATAATATCTACTTCTGTTTTGTATATTAAAATGACTACTTTTTATGTTAATTTATTTCTGTAAATGATGATGATGATAAAGTTCAATAAATGTAAGTACGAACATAAGAATGAAGGTAACTGCAAAAGACTTATTGGCCCATACGAGGCAGCTCCTCGTATGGAGCTGCCTTTGATAAGTAATTACCAAAGAAGGCACCAAGCCGGGAAGGCTGTGTAGCACAATAAAATAAGTCTACTGCTCCTGAAGAGGACGGTATTACTTACAGTTTACTGAGATTAGTCTCACAAGTACCAGGTAATACACTTTTAGTGTTGTACAGAATGAGTTTAAGTGAAGGAGTATTACCTGATGATTGGACAGTGTCATTGTTCCCATCCCCAAAGCACACTCAGATAATTATAGACCCATATCTCTAACATAATTTTGTCTATTAGCACAGTTTTCGGCGTGAAGGCATTGAGTAGATCTCGGCAATACAAGAAGTTTCAAGCTAAACTTTCTAATATACTACACTCACCTGAGGTCCGTAGAAGAGCGAAATCTGATTATGCATTTTGGTTCTACAAGGTAGCCAACTCCATCAAAATATTAAATATGTACCCAACTCAATTAACGATTAATCAACCAATTACTCCATGCGATAACTTGGATCTAGCAGTTGATTTTGTAAATGCACCCAAGAAAGATAATGTACACTCTACATTATTAAAACAGTTAAAACTGAAAAGCATCACTGAGAGTACTCAGGGTACGGGTAACGATGTGTGTCAGTGCTATACCGACGGTTCTGTAGAAGAAGGTGGACGATGTACCGGATGCGCATGTAATATATTTGAACAATCTTCTCTCGTACATACAGCAATGAAGCGCGTCAATGACTGGGCAAGTACAACTCAAACCGAACTTGCAGGCATATACCTTGCCACGGAATTTTTAAAAGACAAAGGCAGTGGACTTATATACTGTGATTCGCAGAGTGAACTCCTGGTATTGAACGCACATAGTAGTGACACCCAGAAAATAGTCAGTGATATTCGAATGAATATATTAGCTGCCAAAGAAAAGAGATTTGAAATTAAATTCCTATGGATACCATCACATGTTGGCATCTCAAGGCATGACACTGTTGATATGCTTGCAAAGACAGCCTGTAGAAAACCAGTGGTAGAAATTGATATGGGTGTTTCATTAGCAGTGACAAAGAGAATACTTAAGCAAACATCTAATGAAAATCTCACCGACCTAACAAATTCACAAAGACCTGAAAGTTGTAGCATTAAATATTATGATAGATATCGTGCGGAGACATTCACATACAGGATTAATGGAACAAGAACCCAGCAATGTGATGTTATAGTGGCCAGAATACGCTTGGGATATAGACGTATCTGGCAGCTTTCTCAAAACCCAAATGTCGAGTACACAATGTGTCAACTTTGTGAAAGAGAAAATATGCACTCCCTTGAACATTATATTGCAGAATGTCCCATACTGACTGACTTTCGCCCTCCTGGGCTAAGGTATGCTGAACTGTGTAATTACTATTTGAGTACTGGAACACTTGATGATATATTGGACTTGTACCCTAGATTGACCATGTAACGTATCAATTATACAATGAATGTATGTGATGTAACTCTATAACCTGAGCTTGTGAAAGCACCTTAATCACCTTCAGTGATTAAGTGCTTAATTGCACACTAGTTTCTCTATCAGTTATCTCACCTTGTCAGAGTAAAAGAGACAAATATATGTGTATGTATGTGTGTATATATGTATGTATATATATGTATATGTTCGCATACGTCTGTGTGTGTATATGTATGTGTATAAAGTATATGTGGAAGCTGGTCAGAATTCAATTTCACCTTTGTAAATGCACGTTAATGACACTATGTAAAAGACACATCGAACACTTTATGTAGGGCATACGTAAATCTGTGTATTTATGTATTTACGTATGTAGCTTAGCCTAGCATTTTAAAAACACTACAATCACCTTATGTGGTTGATTGTTCAATAAATCCCTGAACTATATGTTTAAGAAATCTCTAACCCTATCAATGGAGTTAGTTAGTTTAGTTCTTATATTATGCACCCTATACCCATCTTGTGGGCGGTAGTGGAAAGGGTTAGAGTCCATGGCGGACTGAATAAAATGTATATATGCAGGTTAGCATTGTTAATGTGTGGCCACGTCTGTGGTAGAAAATAATACAAAAAATCAAATAAAGGTATTATTGAAACTTTATAGGAAAACATTAAATCCTAAATATATCTTTAATATTATACTTGAAATATTGTATACTTTGCTCTTTCCATCGTACTTCTGCACCTGCTGGCAAGTGGTTCTGTGCAGTGTGCAGGTGATGTTCATTACTGGGTGAGCTGGCAGGTGGTGCTCACCTGCCAGCTCACCCAACGAAAATTTGGTTTTTAATACACTTACACATTTATTGGGTCTTTCCTTCACCTTCATTCAAGCACTAGGGTATTACAGTAAGTGTTTTAATTATAATATTTATTAACGTTATTATTTTTAATTTTTATTATTATTAGTATTATTATTAACAGGAGAGGAGTGTGTGTGTGTGTGTGTGTGGGGGGGGGGGGGTATAATGGTACACATGTCCACATCCCAATGCCCGCCCTTCCAGGACTGGGGGTGCGGGGGTGTACAATAAACTATACCCACATCCGGCGGCAGCTTGTCGAAGGCGGAAGTGTAGCCTAGACAATTTGTCATGATAATTAGTGATGACTCTTATTTTGATTATGGGTCCGTAATCCAGTTAAGCTTTTATTCTTAATTTATATTACAATGCTGGTAAAATACACTTCTTGATGATGAGTATGGAGTACAAATGAACTCATTGTGTACCCAAGTTCAAGTTCAAGTATGTTTATTGAGATAAGCAATAAATACATCTCAAAGGGATAGAGTAGCTTAGGCTATTTCAACCCCCCTCTAATTCAAGTCCCTCAAGGGGCGCACAAATACTGTGACTACAAATAGACAAATAACATTACAAGAATCCAAACAAGAATTGTGTACCCTATACTCACAGGATGAATATAGGGTACACAATAAACTACCACTCACATCATGGGTATGGGTTGCACAAGAAACTATCGCGCAGAGGATGAATATGGAGAGCAAAGTAAACAAAGATTCACACGATGAGAAAGGGTTGCGCAATGTCCTATGACTCACAGAATGAGTATTAGCTGCACAATAAACTACAGGTCACAGGATAAGTATGGGTTGCACAATAAATTACAGGTCACAGGATGGGTATGGGCTGCACAAACTACCGGTAACAGGATGAGTATGGGATGCACAATAAATTACGGGTCACAGGATGAGTATGGGTTGCACAAACTACTGGTAACAAGATGAGTATGGGGTGCACAATAAATTACCGCACAGAGGATGAGTATAGGGTGCACAAACTGGTTGGGTAAATGGAAATGGTTGGGTACATTTCCTTTCACCTAATGCGACTATTCATGTGTCCGGACACCGGCGATTGTGTGGTATTGGCTATTTATTTAACCATAACTTTGCATTCATTTAATAATTATATTAAGATATGTTTTCCTTGAAATGTAGTTACATTATCGTCTACATGGCTTTATTCTGACATAAAGACCTATGGCGTTACTTTGCATTGTGACGGTAACGCGTTGGTGTTCGGCTGTTTAAGGCTAGGGGTATGGCCTCGTCACATAGTTATAAAAAAAAATAGAAAAACTGGAACTTCGTCTGTGGTAAGGTAAAGAGAAGACACAAAACACAAGTAAATTTTAACAATGAAATTTTAATTACGTTAAATAAATCAAAACATGAAAAAATGGACAAACAAATTCTTATAATAAAATCAATCAATCAAAATAATAAGAATAATTAAATGACACAATGAAAAGTTACGTTAAGATAAAATAACAAGAAGTGCAACACAAAATTAAAGGGAGGTGCTGGAATATTGGCTTTAAGCTACCACCTCTCTCAGTACACGCTAACGTCTAGCCGGGAGGAGTGATAACTGCGAAAGCACAGAATATTCTGAGGTCTGAGGTCGTGGCGACCCCAGACATCAAGTAGTATGGGGGGGTGGAGTGCAGTTGCAGCCCGGCCGGCGACCAATCAGCGGAGCCGGTAGCGATCAACAGGTAGTTTGGCGGTTTGAGTCTGAACAGGTGTCTCTGGCTGCAACGTTTTGCGCTCTGGCAAACCTTGGAGATGTTGTTGTCGTTGTTGGACATTTCTTCCCTAGTAGTTTTATATATTTGTGGCGACGTATTTGTGGAGGGAAGAGCAGGCTCAATCTCTTGAAGGAGATTATCGTCACAACTCTCCCCCGAAGCCTGCGGTTCTGGAAGAAGTACGTCGTTATGTGGTGGAGTATTAGATGGAGTTGCTTCTACTTCATAAACTCTGGAGAGATCATGGGCTAAGATGTTGTCAGACTCTTGGTATAGCGTGTCTCCAGGTTGAATTTCTGCAGTTAGCAAGCCCATAGTAGAAGACGTTGAGATGAGAAGTGGGCGTGCTGCAGGAGGTGTAGGGTGGTGTGGTCCGTATTGATGGTGGACCGAGCACTTTTCAGGTGTGGAGTGAAGTGCTGAAGCTTCAGGATGAGGAAGAGTAGCTCCTTGCCAATTGTTCCGTCGTTCCTTGTAGCAGTAGTCGCTGACAGGTGTATTCTTCTCGCCTCGTTGCTGCATCACGACACCACCATCGTCGGTACCATTGGCGTCGACATGGAGGATGAAGGGCTTATCTGACGAGGTGAGAGTGGAATTAGAAGAGGGCAAAGGAGCACGATTATTATCCTGAAAGCATTTGGGAAGATCATTAAGGATTTTGGAATTAGAAAGCGCTGACTCCTTGTCAGTGCTTTCGGGAGGAGAAGCTGGGATGGTCTCACTGTGGATGTAGGGTTCTGTGAAGGTGGAATAATTAGTCAGGACAGTGGGAGGAGTACCATTATATTGCTTCAGGAGGTTGACGTGGCACAGCTGGGTCTTCCGCCGCCTATCTGGAGTCTCTATTACGTAGTTGTTATTATTCCTGCACTCTTTGACGCAGTAGGGTCCTGAAAATCTGTTTTGTAAAGGTGAACCTGGGATAGGGAAATAGGCAAGGACGAAGTCTCCCGGCTTGAATTTTCTTACTTTGCTGGTCTGGTCGTAATGAGTCTTCATTCTCACCTGGGCTTTCAATAGATTATCATGGGCAAAACAGTGGACTCTCTCTAGAATGTGTTGAAGGTTTTGAAGAAACTGGGGCACATTCTGATGCTCACTGAAGGTGGCATCTCTGAGAGAGTCTTTGAAAGCCTTAAGGGGAGTACGGCACTTACGGCCGTAGAGCATCTCATAAGGAGATACTCCTAGGAACTCATTGGGGAGACTTCTGAAAATACACATTATAAGGTCAATCTGCTTATCCCAATCCTTCGAGGTTTCACTACAAAACTTTTTCAAGAGTGCTTTGATGGTCTGATGACTACGTTCAAGAGAACCCTGTGAAGCAGGATGATAGGGGCTGGACAATACCTGTTTGATGTTGAACTCCTCCAGTGTCCTTTTGAAGAGATCACTGGTGAAGTTGGTACCACAGTCACTTTGAATCTCCCTGGGAAATCCGTATTGAGTGAAGATCTTCAATAGATGTTTGATAACCGTAGCAGCCGTGATGTTCTTCACTGGAACTGCTATTGGAAATCTGGTGGTAGGACACAGGATGGTTAGGATGTAGGCGTTACCTGAACTGGTCCGAGGTAAAGGACCAACACAGTCTATTATGAGTCTGTGGAAAGGTTCCGCAGGCACCTGTATGGGAATCAGTGGCGCTCTGGGAATGGAGATGTTCGGTTTGCCTGCCATCTGACATGTATGACACTGTTTTACGTACTGTTTGACGTTATTTACCATACCTGGCCAGTAGTAGTCTTGACGAATCCCATGGTAAGTCTTGTTGAAGCCGTAGTGGGAGAATGCTCCGTGGGCCAGGTGTAGAATAGTGGGCCGCAGGCTGGTGGGAATCACAAGTTGTTCGATGTTGGCCCAATCGTCCTCCTCCTTCAGTTTACTGGGTCTATATCTGCGGTAGAGTAAGTCGTTCTCTAGGAAGAACCCAGGAATACTGTCGGGTTGAGTCTCAGCCTGGAAAAACAATGGTGTTAAAGTAAGATCTTCCCTCTGCAACTTACGGAACTCCAACTTGGTCAGATGCGGGGGTAGTTTCTGAGGGTCTTGAGGGACAGCGGTAGCAGTAGAGTCAGCTGGCTGTGGACGTGCGGCTTGTGCACGGGTGGTCACGAGAACCGGAGGAGAAACTTCATCACTCTCTTGAACCTCTGCTGGAACATACTCTAGAATAGGGTTTATTGGCACAGAGTTACACACCTGGGGTTTGTCCATGACGATCAGGTTGGTCGGTTGCAGGTCTTCTGCCAAGTCGTTGCCTAGGAGAAGTTGCACTCCAGGCATGGGAAAAGGCTTTTCCCTGACGGCGACTTGGACTTCCCCGTTCACGTAGGGACAATCCAGGTGGACTCTGGCGAGAGGGTATGGAGTGGTAGCAGTGAGGTCAGTGATGAAGACAGTTTCTCCGGTGTAGACGATGTTGGGCACAGCCGACTTCATGATGATCGATTGAAGAGCCGCTGTGTCCCTCAAGATCTTCAATTTGAAACGTCCCTCCGGATTTGAACCGTTGGCAGAGACAGTTCCAGTATACAGGTGGTTACTGAAAAGAGAAAGATCATTAACATCAACACCAACATTCATCACAGGCTTACCGGACTTAGGAGGAGTTGGTTTGGGTTTTTGTTGGTCAGTGGTTCCCTTGTATTGAGACTTACCACACTTGTCTATGGTATGTCCATAGAGTCTACAATACTTGCAGTACAGTTGTGAACCAGCTTGATCGGGGCTCACCTTCTCGTAACTGTACCACGACTTCTTACTGGAGGATGGTTCAGGTGTCAGCCGGTGGATGAGGCTGTAAGTGTCAGCCGACTTAGCACACTTCAGGTAGTCGGTTTCTTCTTTATCTGCTAAGTAGAGGCGGACAGGAGGCGGCACACGTCTCAAGAATTCTTCAACAAGCATCAGGTTGACGAGTTCTGTAAAAGTAGAGACATGTGCTGCTTCCAGCCATTTCATGAAATACCTCCGTTTCGTGTTAGCAAACTCAAGGAAGGTAGTGGTACTTGCCTTCAGGTGGTCACGGAATTTCCTTCTATAACTTTCGGTGGAAAGTAGGTAGGCGTCCAACACTGCTTGTTTCAGAGTGTGGTAGTCATTCTCAGACGCCAAAGTACTGAGTGTGACTGCAGCTCTACCTGTAAGATGGACTCTGAGAAGTGTGGCCCATTGGTCGACAGGCCAACTGAGTTGATTAGCAAGGGTTTCAAAGGTGGTGAAAAACACATCAACTTCTGCTTCTACAAAGGATGGCATTAACTTACTTGCATGTGATATATTAAAACTGACGGGAAGATTGGCAGTAGCTTGCTGGCGTTGAGTGAAGTGTGAAGTTTCCAAGGCGATTTCGCGTTGACGACACTCTAGAGCCAGAGTCGCTTGTTGCTTGTCATGTTCGCGTTGCATCTCTAACTCGCGTTGTTTGGTTTCAAGCCGTACGCGTTCCCGCTCCTGGAGTAAGGCAATCTCACGTTCTTGTTCTTCTCTCCTCAAGGCGGCCTCGCGTTCTTGTTCGTCCCTCCGTATGGCAGCTGTTCGTTCTTCAATCTTGGCCAGCTCTAGTTTGAGTTTCAGCGTTGCCAAATCAGTTTTTTCTGCAATATAGTAAGTTTCATGAGTTTCAGAGTCTATCTTACCTTGCTCTAAATAGTAATCCAGCAACAGGTTGTGTAGGTCATTTTTGTTGGCTTGGTAGGGAACTTCTAGTTGATACTCATGTGCAAGAGTTTGTAATTCAGTCCTCTTGGCACGACTTAAAGTCCCTATTTCACTTGCTGGATTTGTACGGAAAGCTTGGAGACGAAACATTGTGAAATTATCAAATAAAGGTACACGAATATTCAATAGTGAATGTCAGAAACAGGACAACGTGGCAACTGGTACCTATCCTGTGTGATCTTTAACAATTAAAGTTAAGTAAAAGATGTTAAATGATTAAATTAAATCAAGGGCGCAGGAAATCTTGTACCCGGTACTCATGTAAGAGGATAAGGGCAAGAAAATCCTACTAACAAATGAAACAGAGTTTCGAAAACAAATGAAACAGTAAATTGTCTCAAAAGTAAAATTGGTAGTCCAAGGATGTAGGCATACCTTGCCACGTCTCTATAGGACATAAAGCAAGTTTTTCCTGCTGAATTTAATATGATACTTACAGAATTAGCGAACTTTTGTGCTCTGAAAAGTAAGCTAATTCCCTACCGTTGTATGTATCATCATCTCTGACTGACGTGTAGGGGTGCGAGGTGTCAACTGGTGACGAGAACTGCTGCTGAGGTCCCAATTCAGCAACTAAAGTTCGAGCTAGAGGAACTATGGCCCTCTTTGTCCTCCTACAGTCAGATTGCAGAAGATTGGGTACTCTTGACCCGGGGCAGACCACAGTACCAGGGTACCAATATGATGATCTGTCAAAATGAGAAATATTCAAGGGACATAGATGGTAAACACGAGTAATAACAAGGAGGGAGAGATGACCAATTAAGAGTATGACTGAGGCCTACAGTCACCACGTAATCCAAAGTTGTCTCACCTTCACTATATGTTACTCTCGTAATGCACAATACACCGCACCTTATAAAAAATGAAATTGAATATGAAAAATAGTAAAGCTACGTTAACAAAGTTAAATACGCTTACCATAAATTACCACTTGGCACCAGTACCTGAGTGAAGCTCCTAGGACAGGCCCCCATATAACTTGTGACGGTAACGCGTTGGTGTTCGGCTGTTTAAGGCTAGGGGTATGGCCTCGTCACATAGTTATAAAAAAAAATAGAAAAACTGGAACTTCGTCTGTGGTAAGGTAAGGAGAAGACACAAAACACAAGTAAATTTTAACAATGAAATTTTAATTACGTTAAATAAATCAAAACATGAAAAAATGGACAAACAAATTCTTATAATAAAATCAATCAATCAAAATAATAAGAATAATTAAATGACACAATGAAAAGTTACGTTAAGATAAAATAACAAGAAGTGCAACACAAAATTAAAGGGAGGTGCTGGAATATTGGCTTTAAGCTACCACCTCTCTCAGTACACGCTAACGTCTAGCCGGGAGGAGTGATAACTGCGAAAGCACAGAATATTCTGAGGTCTGAGGTCGTGGCGACCCCAGACATCAAGTAGTATGGGGGGGTGGAGTGCAGTTGCAGCCCGGCCGGCGACCAATCAGCGGAGCCGGTAGCGATCAACAGGTAGTTTGGCGGTTTGAGTCTGAACAGGTGTCTCTGGCTGCAACGTTTTGCGCTCTGGCAAACCTTGGAGATGTTGTTGTCGTTGTTGGACATTTCTTCCCTAGTAGTTTTATATATTTGTGGCGACGTATTTGTGGAGGGAAGAGCAGGCTCAATCTCTTGAATGAGATTATCGTCACAGCATATATGCAAAGTAATTATAAAATTGATTGGCTTGTGTGGAGGCCTTCACACTCCCTGAGCGAGCCATCAAGTAACTATAAAAAGGCATATATCTTAACTTTCAATTCAGTTATATTTATGCCAAAGTATTAACATGCAGCTTATATTTATGTCTTTATGATGACATAGAAAACTTCGTTTATTACAATATCTAGATTAAATTAACATTGATCTTCGGAAGGTCATAGTTCCCATATCGGTAAGGAGAGCGTCGGCCATGAAGCCTTGTTTAAAGTATGAATATTTTTCCTCTCTAATAAGGTATAATCTCTGTGATGGATTCACAAAAACTATTTTATATCTGCCTTTCTGATAACATATACAAATATAATCTTTATTTGTGAATATTTGTTAATTAAGCAATATATCAGAGGGCGTGTAGGGTTCGGTGTTCAATGAACGAAAAGGACTGGATCACTGTGTACAGGAGGCTGATATGGCAGCAAACACTCTCCTGGCGACCATATTTCTTGGATAAGTCGCTCCACACAATTGTCGCTTGGACCGTCGACTTCCTATGGCGTCACCTCTCACATATTTACGTCTAATTTCGTTATGAAATTAGATTATTTCAGAGTAAAAATAGGTTTGATCATGTTCTATGTGTAGCACCAACATTATAGTAAGTAAATATACCATATTTCTTCATTACTTACGTAATGCTAGGACGATTTGGGTAGTTTTGGGCTGATTTGGGTCGATTTGGGTAATTCTATGGACCGCCATTGACCGCCAAGTGCTCACATCAAGTCTAACTCTAAGAAACAACACTCAAGCCTTGACGCTTCTCCCAACATCCGGGAGAGAAAACCTTCACACAAACTGCACCTGTCATAAAGAAGATGAAGACTCACCAGTGTCCACAGTGTTCGAAGGTATTCACCTGTCCTTCACATGTGAAGACTCATATGCTAGTGCATTCAGGTGACAAACTGCACGAGTGTCCAGAGTGTGGGAAGAGATTTCGTCATCTTGGAAGTATGAAGACTCACAGGATGGTGCATGTGGATGAGAGACCTTTTCAATGTGTTGAGTGTGGCAAAAAATTTAGAGAACGTGGAACTATAATAAAGCACATGTTAGTGCATTCAGGTGAGAATCCTCACGAGTGTCCAGAATGTGGGAAGAGATTCAGAGAGCGTGGAACTATGAAGACTCATATGTTAGTGCATTCAAGGGACAAACCACATGAGTGTCCAGAGTGTGGGAAGAGATTCATTTTTTTTTTTTTTTTGAGATATATACAAGAGTTGTTACATTCTTGTACAGCCACTAGTACGCGTAGCGTTTCGGGCAGGTCCCTGGAATACGATCCCCTGCCGCGAAGAATCGTTTTTTCATCCAAGTACACATTTTACTGTTGCGTTAAACAGAGGCTACAGTTAAGGAATTGCGCCCAGTAAATCCTCCCCGGCCAGGATACGAACCCATGACATAGCGCTCGCGGAACGCCAGGCGAGTGTCTTACCACTACACCACGGAGACTATTCGTCTTGAACATGTGAAGCGTCACATGTTAGTGCATTCAGGTGACAAATCTCATGAATGTCCAGAGTGTGGGAAGAGATTCAGTCGTCTTGGAGATATGAAGCGTCACATGTTAGTGCATTCCGGTGACAAATCTCATGAGTGTCAAGAATGTGGAAAGAGATTCAGTCGTCTTGGAGATATGAAGTCTCACATGTTAGTGCATTCAGGTGATAAACCTCATGAGTGTCCAGTGTGTGGGAAGAGATTCAGTCGTCATGGAAGTATGAAAACTCATATGTTAGTGCATTCAGGTGACAAACCTCACGAATGTCCAGAGTGTGGGAAGAGATTCACTCAGCGTGGACATATGAATACTCACCGGATGGTGCATGCGGATGAGAGACCTTTTCAATGTGACGAGTGTGGCAAAAAATTTAGAGAACGTGGAACTATAATAAAGCACATGTTAGTGCATTCAGGTGAGAAACCTCACGAGTGTCCAGAGTGTGGGAAAAGATTCAGTGAGCGTGGAACTATGAAGACTCATATGTTAGTGCATTCAAGGGACAAACCACATGAGTGTCCAGAGTGTGGGAAGAGATTCATTCGGCTTGGACAAATGAAGAAGCACAAGATGATACATGCAGATAATAGGCTAAACACTTTGAGTGTGAAAGATAATTAAGAGAATGTGGAGGGATAATGAGGCACATAATAGTATATTAACTTACTTTTAATCTAACAGTGTGCTATCACAATGTCAGTTGGATGTCCTTCAGAGGTAATTATGTTTTGTTTGAGAAATACACATCACAATGAAAAAGTAAAGGTCTGAAGATATTTTATTATATTGTTCTTTTATTTATTTATTTATTTATATATATACAAGAAGGTACATTGGGTTTGTGAGAATACATTGGATAGTACAGTATTTACATTCTTGTAAAGCCACTAGTACGCGCAGCGTTTCGGGCAGGTCCTTAATCTAGCAGATAATTTTAAGTAGGTAATTTCCATCAGAATTGATAAATGATAAAGATACATTGCAAGAGAAAAATGAGATGAGAGAGCTTAGTAAGTATATTAAAGCACATTGTTATATTAAAGCTCTGATTGATTACATTGACAGCTTGATTAGTAATTTAAACAAGATTAATAGACACCATACAGCAGATTGACAGCACATATAAGACAGCAATGATCACAATGGTAAAGATGTTCAGATTGGGTACATAAAGATTAGGAGACTGGGTAGCAAAAGATACAGATAACAAGATTTATAAACACCATACAGCAGATTGGCAGCACATATAAGAAGACAGCAATGATCACAATGGTAAAGATGTTCAAATTGGGAACATAAAGGTTGGGAGATTGGGTAGCAATAGATACAGTGCAATTTTGAGGCAAAAAGTGAAAAACTATGAAGATGAAATTAGGTACTTTTTAGTATTGATTTTGAATGATGTAAAAGTTGGACAGCTTTTCAATTCAGTAGGGAGTGAGTTCCATAAACTGGGTCCCTTTATTTGCATAGAGTGTTTACACAGATTAAGTTTAACTCTGGGGATATCAAAGAGATATTTATTTCTGGTGTGGTGATAATGGGTCCTATTACATCTGTCCAGGAAGAGTTTCAGACAAGGATTTGCATTTAAGAACAGGGTTTTGTAAACGTAGTTGACACAAGAGAATTTGTGGAGTGAGATTATGTTTAGGGAGTTAAACAAGGGGGTTGTGTGTTGTCTGAAAGCAGAATTTGATATTATTCTGATAGCAGATTTTTGCTGGGTGATGGACTTGAGGTGGTTTGCAGTGGTTGAACCCCATGCACAGATACCATAGTTGAGATAGGGATAGATTAGTGCATAATATAGAGAGATGAGAGCAGAGTTAGGTACATAATATCTGATTTTGGAGAGTATACCAACTGTTTTAGAGACTTTCTTAGTTATGTGTTGTATGTGGGTGCTGAAGTTGAGTCTCTTGTCTAGGAATATGCCAAGAAACTTTCCATCATTTTTAGCATTTTTCCATCATTTTTATTGCCGGTCCGTCTAATTACCAAAAACTAGCACATGCTACACACGCTTCAGAAAACTTCCTGGCAATACGTTAGTAATGAATAAATATGATATATTTACTCATTACAATGTTGGTACTGAACATACAATATGAAAAAACATAATTTTAATCCAAAAAAGTATCTTTTTATAAAGAAATTAGACGAAAATAAAGAGCAGGTGACGCCAAATCAAGTCGACGATCCAAGCGTCAATGTTGTCGAGCGACTTATCCAAGACAGATTGTTGCCTGGAGAGTGTTTGCTGGCATATCAGCCTCTTGTACACACGTCGTCACAAATTGAAATAATGGTATAAACTACAATAATGCATAGTTACAATAATATTTAGCATAAATAGCCAGAAAATATTGATATTGTATTGAAAAATAGGTGTCTGGAAGTGAAATTAACTCCATGGGACAATAGTTTTGTTATATAGATGCTGATGATTATTCGCTGGTATGCGTTCGCTATACATGGACTCGCTCTGGGTGTGTGTGTAGTGTGATATACAATACAATACAATACAATTTTATTTAGGTAAGGTACATACATACAATAAATATTTACAAGGATTGTTTAACTTATAGGTATAGCTAGTACATACAATGCCTAAAGCCACTATTACGCAAAGCGTTTCGGGCATGATAAACTTAAATGACAAGCTTAATACTAATTGAGCATAATGAGTAGAATGAAAACAAGAAATGAAAACATAGATGAAAAAGCAGCACAAATACAATTATGTCGAAAAACAGCGCTCTTTAAAGAAAAAAACAGACATTGGTTGACAATAGAAGGGTAAGGTAGGTTACAGGGAATTTATTAGGTATAGCTTCGCTTTTAACTTAAACTGGTTGAGAGAGGTACAGTCTTTAACATGGTTGGGAAGGTCATTCCACATTCTGGGCCCCTTGATTTGTAGAGCATTTCTAGTTTGATTAAGTCGTACTCTAGGAATATCAAAACTGTATTTATTTCTGGTGTGATGCTCATGGGTTCTGATACAACCTTCTATGAAGCTTTTGAGATCAGGATTGGCATTATAGTTTAGCGTTTTATATATGTATAATACACATGAGAGAATGTGCAGTGACTTAATGTCTAACATATTCAGAGATTTAAGTAGGGGTACCGAGTGGTGTCTGGGGCCAGAATTGGATACTGTCCTAATAGCAGCTTTGTGTTGAGTAATTAGAGGACGTAAGTGATTTTGGGTAGTAGAGCCCCAAGCACAAATACCATAGTTGAGATATGGATAGATAAGGGAGTAATAGAGAGTCACCAGGGCAGGGCGTGGTACATAATATCTGATCTTAGAAAGAATGCCCACAGTTTTTGAAACTTTTTTTGATATGTTTAGAATGTGTCCCTGGAAATTAAGCTTGTGGTCAATGAGAATGCCAAGGAATTTGCCATCTAATTTGTTACAAATTTGGGTATTGTTTATTTTGAGATTTATTTGATTAGAGGATTTATTGCCAAACAGAATATAAAAGGTTTTGTCAATGTTAAGGGTGAGTTTGTTGGCAGTTAGCCAAAGATGGACTTTATTTAGCTCAGTATTTACTGTGGCATTTAGAGCAAGGGGATCAGGACTGGAGTAAATGAAGGTTGTGTCGTCAGCAAATAGAATTGGTTTGAGGTGTTGGGAGGCATTTGGAAGGTCATTAATGTAGATGAGAAAGAGGAGAGGGCCAAGTATGCTGCCCTGGGGAACACCAATGTTGATGGGTAGGGTGGGAGAAATTGTATTATTCACAGAAACATATTGGAGCCTGTCAGTAAGGTAGGATTTTAGGTATTGTAGGGAGTGTCCTCTGACTCCATAATGATGTAATTTAAGAAGAAGGTTTTGGTGGTTGACAGTGTCAAAAGCTTTACGCAGGTCCACAAACAACCCAACAGAGAACTCATTTTTATCAAGAGCTGTATGAATCGAGTTAAGCATACTAATAAGTGCATCGTTAGTGCTTTTTTTGGGTCTGAAGCCATATTGGCAAGGGCTATATTGAGTTTGGCTAGATATGAGTAAAGCTGCTTATAGATTAGTTTTTCAAAAATTTTTGACAAGTTTGGCAGGATAGATATAGGTCTGTAGTTGTTAACATCTGTGAGATTACCACATTTGTGGACAGGCGTTACTCTC